>NW_026558944.1:18915-100670 GCF_026930045.1 Uloborus diversus
TCATAGTTAATGAATCATTATGTGAATATGGAAAATGATTATTGAATCTTTAAACATATATGGAAGGAGAAATTACTGTTCAAACGAATTGTTTTTACTAAAAGGCTTGTTTGAAATAAGAACCTAAGTTAACAATGTGGGAAGAAGTTATTACTTCCTGTCATAATTAATATATTTATTTTATTCGTTTTAAATCAATGTCAAACATTTTGATGGCATTTAAATCTATCTAAGCGCGACATGTTGGGCGCGAAATCTCTCCAAAGCAACTGCACCCGTCATACCATGACGAGTGACTTTCTAGTCATGAAAGAAAACCTTATTGAACAAAACTTTCAGATGCCTGGATTTGTGAGCAATAAAGATTGGTTTTTGATTTCACTTTACTGTGCTTGGACGCTTCTCAATCTATTGTCTTTGAAATTGGTATCCTCATATCTATAATAAACAATGATCGAGTAACCCGTGAGTTTCAACAATGAAATTTGCGCAACGGCATGATATTTTGATAATATGTTTTGGTAATGTTTAACATGCAGGGAAAGGCTTTATTGTGACAAGCCTGAACTCGATCCCGTAACTTAACTGTTTTACTAGTAGGACTGTGTCATTTCAGGGGAATGAAGAATGGTCAACAATAAGCGTTACCTCCTGGAGTTAGAGTTACAATTTCAACTATGAAAATATCACCTAACGGGCAATGGCTTCGTTCAAATGTAGAAGCAATTTTTACCGTCATACCTTGACGGGCGATTTTCTAGTAGATAAAAGAGTAACATGATTTGATGTTTGAAAGATAGATAAGCCACATGATTCATTGCTTATGGGGCCAGTGTACCTTTGGCAGGTCTTGTCGATTGCTTCAGGTCGACCATAATCTTGCCAATTCACGACATTAAATCATTTTACATTGAATTTCACATTGATTTTCCTCAAAAAGCTTGTCAAGAGCCTTAACACCATCTTTCATAATCGCGAGACACATCCGTGCATATTAGCGATTTTCTAGAAAAGTGCTATTTTGCGTTCCAAGTTTTCAAATTTTTACCTTTTCACAAGGGCTGCAATTTGAAACGTTTTATAAAGAAAAGACATATAATGGGGTTGTTTCCTTCAGTCAAAAGTAGTATTTTTTGTCACTAAAATTGGTAGAATAAGCAAAAAAAAAAAAAAAAACATGGACTCAGAAAATACTTTCATTTTCCCAATAGTTATTTTTTAATTAATTTTTTTAAAATATCCAATTCTTCAAACAAGGCGTGGTCTTTATGGCGTCACAAATGATATTCTTTGGCGCATTTTGTACCGCGTTTCTACGTTATGATAATCAAGAAGCGAATTAAAATTGCGCTTTAAGCTTGCTATCAACCATATCGTTGCCAATACACGTGAGTAAAGATGCGAATTAAATATTTTGGACCGTGAATGGCAACACTGAATGGCATTTCATCATTTGTGATGTCATCGGCAGAAGCGTTAAACGATAAAAGAGCACCGATTTAAGTAATTTTTTAAAAATATTAAACTTAAAGAAATTATTTAAAAAATGGTCAGATTCTATGCTTTAAGCATGCTCTTTCCGAAAAAAATACTTTTAAAATTTTGGAAACGACCCCATTGTCTTAAACTGCATACATTCACAAGTAAGTGATATTGATGGTTTAATTTAATTTCTACAAATTTTATGAATGCATTTTTATACTTAGTTTTCGTTGATTTTGATTCATTAATCAATTGGTTAATTAATGCTTCATTAATTTTGTTGTCTAAAATTAAGTTAAATATACCAAAACAACTACTAAAGCATTGCAAAATTTTAAAATACTCATAAACTAATTTTCCAAATGAATTTCGAATAAACTAATGGAATTAAAAATCTGCAGTTAAAAAACTTAACTTTCAAAAAAACAAGCGTCTAAAACATTACAAATAATGCACTTAGTATTATTTAATCTTCGGTTAATCAGTACCATCCACATGTTTATAATTTTTGCGCTGGATAGTAATGACATGGATGGTATTCAAGTTTTTATCATATTTTTCATGACAAGACACAAAATATGGCTACTTTTGTTAAAACCTTACATAACTTGAACACAGCTTTGCAGAAAAAGATCGTAAAAAGGACACAATTGCGCATAAATGCTATAAGTTACTCATAATGAGTCAGGATCGCAAAATTTTTTTTTTTATATATTTACTATTAAATGCACCAAATAAGGAAGTTTATAAATTTCAAAACAAAAAATTCTTACTTTATCAACAAAGTTATGATGACTGCTACTAAAACTAAGTTATTTGATCTTTCATTGGTCATGGAAGTATGTAAAAGCTGTTTGATGGTTATGATGCAAAATGCCGGGGATAGGTTTTAAATGCTGGAAACAGGTGATTGTATAAAATCTAGCAAAAACGCAACTTGATTTTAAATTAAAATACTTGAAGCATTGTAAAAATCTAAGTTTTTTTTTAGCACCGTTAAATGCTTGTTGTTTTGTTCTTTAGACGGTGATAAATCTTTAAAAATAATAAAGCTGACTGTGTCTCTGGAGGTCTGGATCTCTGTTACGCGCATAGCGCTAAGACCGTTCGGTGGATTTTTATGAAATCTGGCACAAAATTAGTTCGTAGCATAGGGGTGAGCATGTTGAAGCGATTTTTCGAAAATTCGATTTTGTTCTTTTTCTATTCCAATTTTAAGCCCATTTCACCGAGCGAATTACCATAGCATGGGCGAGTAAATTGCCATTACATGGGCGCGCAAATTACCATAACATGGACGAACGAATTACTATAACATGGACGAGCAAATTAACATAGCATATTGGCGAGAAATTCATCATCCATTATTTGTAAATATACAGGCGAACCAAATAATCTTTTAATTTTCTACTACGGGCAAAGCCGTGCGGGTACCGCTAGTAAATATATAAAATGGACGAAATGGAAAACACTTTTCGAAAGTCGTTAGGAGCCTGGGAAAAGATATTGCCATTTTCTAGAGGATTGCCCGAATACGTACAAATGTATGAATGTATCCAAATTTAGACATCAAGAGAAAACGCGTGATAACAGACTCCGAGACAGACAAAAAAATCGGCTACCTATGCATTCGTAGTCACACGTCAGAACATGTCAAAAAGAAAAAAAAGCAACAGTCATTTGTGGGTAAACAAAATAGAAATTTCGGTTGAAATTTAAGTGGAAATGTTACAAAGAAGTAATGTGTTAATATATATATAACAAACTTACTGTCTTCGTTGCTCGAGCCGGTAGTCCCATGATCTTTTCCATTTTTTACAGCATAACTTCTTCTCCATTTGCATAATCTGTTGCATATTTCAACCTGTTGTGTCATATTTTTAAGCGATCAAGATCTTGAACTATTAGAGCATTTTCGTTTCAGCAGCATTTAATTCAAACTCGTCTAACTAGCAGTCACTCGACCTGGCTGTCAAGAGAGGGAAAAAAAACGACGTTGATTTTTTGCACATTTTTAGACGAGGTGTAAGAAGGGAAAAGATTTGTGGTTTTTTTGCCAGAGAAAATAAGTAGTCATAACATGAAAAAACTTCTTATGGGTTTGAAATAGAGATTCATTGTAAAAAAAAAAAAAAAAGATCTAGAACGCAACTGTGTCAAAAGGTTTTTAAAATGCATGCCTTTTTAAAAGTGCTCAATCGCTATCTTTGTATTTAGCTACGATCTTGGGTATTTCAAAAATGCTGAGCTGTCTTCGGGGCCTCACTCATCCCAGAATCCTCATCTGTAGCAAGCACGGGGTACCCTTAGGTATTAAGACGTATTCAACAGTCAGCACTATTTACCTAACCAACATTTTACCTTAAGAAATTAGATGCATAATGATTACTAGAAAACTTATCTGGTTGGAAAGCATTAATCTACGAAGTTACGCTTTAAAAAATTTGTATAGCTAAAATAATACAAACTTTACGAAGTCTTGATCTTGAAAAATGCCTTCCGTTGGCAGTCGAGAATGAGGAGGTTTGAGAGAGGAGGTGTTGGGTAAAATAAGTGAAATACTGCCGAGTTAAGGGGCTGACCAGAAATGATATCATACTTTATTCAACATTTTGACCCCTCCTCCTCCCCTTTGTCACAATGTGTCCCACTTCAACTTACCCCCTTTCTTTTCCGTGTCCATGCCATGCTACTTTTTCACATTTCTATTTTTTTTTATTATTTTTTTAATAACATCATGAAAATTACAGCTAAGTGGAGAAAACTACATGGGCTTCCAAAATATGCTTTGTGTAGAAAAAGGTAAACTACATTGAGTGAGATGATATAAAATATTGTAATGAATACTTACATCAGTAATTCTAACTGTTTGAACGTAAAAAAAAAAAAAGAAATTAAACTATAATCTTATCAAGAGATTCGGGAGACATGAAATCTGAAAGAAAATGTCTTATTATGCATAATAGCCATAAACTCAAAAGCCATGTGAATTGCATTGTTTTTTCATGCATTACTAAAACTTGTTTACAAATTTAACAAAAAATTAAAGAAAACTTCATGCAAAATGCTTAAAGCAATTATGGGGCGCTCAAAATTACAAATGAAGTAGGTAAAGGATATGAAATTTAGAAAGAAGGAACAGCTAGTCGCCGAAAAAGGAACGTCTAAAATAATAAAAATAACAATTATTATAAAATTGAATGAAAAGTCATATAGCAAATAATATTGACGTACAAAATTTTCTTCGAGGAAAAGTTGTTATTTTTTATTTAAAAAATACTCTACTGTGGCTTTTCAAAAAAGAAATATTACAGCATTATGCCTCTTACATGCGTTCATTGTAAATGTTATCAACTGCTTAAAATTTTCTAAACGGGCTAGAATCACTTAATCTTCTCTTGTTTTACTTGTTACCTCAATTATTAATTTCTTCTTCTTTCTTACTATCATTATCAATTGTTTTTGTCGTTGTAATCATTGGAATTTTAAAAAGGAAACAACTCATAATGCAAAATTTGGATGCTATTCTGAAATTTTAATTCAGTTGAAATTTTTAAAAATGAACTAACTTAACATTGAAATTATTCGGATTTCTTGAAGCATTAAAAAGAGATTTATCTGATAAAAGTACGTCGTAAGAGCTAATATTCAGAGAAAGGTTTTCAAAACATTTTACCTGCTTTTTCAAAACAATTACAGATTTATTTTAATAAAAGTTCATTGAAATTAAAATAAAAAAAAAGTGTTTTCACATGACACATTATAAAACAAACCACCTACCATTGCTCTTCACTCACACCAGATGCATACTTTAATCAGTTGGGAAACGTTCATGGCCATTTGCTTACGCAAATTTGTAATGATATTCCACTTGGCGAAAACGCACACACACCGCGAGAAACCTGTACTAACAGCTATGACTTACTTAGTCATAAATAAAAGGAGGAACGGCAGTTCGCAAAGCACAATTCTGTAAGGTACATGCACATACTTGCTTCGTAGCTGAAAAAAGTGTTCGCATCGTCAGAATTTGAATAAAAATATTATTTAGTTGCCAGTGGCGATTTTGAATAACAATGTAAGTTAATATTCCCACAGTTGTCTAACAAAGAATGAATCACTTTCTTTTTACTTCCTTTTTACAAAAAAGGAAGTATTGTATTCGAGAAAAAATTTTCACTCAAAAATCGGCCCTAACTTCCATTTTGCTTGACCCGAAAGAATGTTGAGTATTTTTTTCAACCCGATCACACGTGGATAAGTGCTTAAGAACGTATAGACACCCGAAATATCCATTTTGACGATCTCCGAGTTAATTACAACGAGTTTTCTCCTCGTGATGTACGTATATATATATATATATATATATATATATATATATATATATATATATATATATATATATATATATATATATATATATATATATAGATATAGATATATGCGTATGTATGTCACATAACTCAAGAACGGTATGTCCTAGAAAGTTGAAATTTGGTACGTAGACTCCTAGTGAGGTCTAGTTGTCCACCTTCCTTTTTGGTTACATTCGGATGTTCCAAAAGGGGTCTTTTACAGCTTTTTTTGGGGGGGGGGGAATCATTGTTAATTTCAATGCAAATTCAAGTGGTGTTATAATTTGGCAAACATTTAGCGATATATCGCTAAGCTTTTAGTCGCCAAGTTCTGTCGCCAACTTGGCAACAAATTTAACGTTTTTTTTTAAAATCTGGTTTCATTTTGGCCACTATTAGCGATAGTTAGAGAGTTAACTATTGAATCACATTAAAATTGCCAATAGTGGGAAAATAACATTACATTAGTGTAAAAGGAAGTCATGTGATGCACACATCATCTCGTTTCTCTACGAATGAAATATTTTATCAGCACAACTTGGCTGTCTTTAAGTAACCCGCAAATTAAATACTGTTGAAAAATACTACATTTAGACACTGAAATTGGTAGAATAAGCAAAATTAGTAAGATAGAACAAGAAAATACTTTTTTTCCCAACATTTAATTTTTAATTACACTTTTGAAATGAGAGGTTTCACAGTTATCTAGCACGGAATGAATCAGTTCCTTCTTTTCTCAACGAGTGAAATATTTTATCAGCACAACAAGTAACCCTCAAATTAAATGCTGTTGCATTAATGGGGGGGGGGTTCCTTCAGTAAAAAGTACTACTTTTAATTAGTGAAATTGGTAGAATAAGCAATATTTTAAAAAGCCAAATTTCTAAAACAAGATGTTTTATGAACCTACTAGGGCTATTAGAACTATTTCTTGCCCTAAAGCATAAGAGAGGTTCTCCAATCGTTTGTACGGGTTATCTCCACGTTTCAGTTTTGTCACTAACATCCCTTTGCTTCCCATGCCTCATGCGTGGTACAGTCAAACCTGTCTACAACGATACTGTTGGGACCTAAAAAAAAATATTGTTATTGACGGGTTATCGTTATAGACAGTCTGGACTTTTGCTGGGACTAAGGAAAATATCGCTATAGGCAGGTTTATTGTTATAGACAGTATCGTTATACACAGGTTTCACTGTATTGATTACACTACCTTCTGCTCTGTGGTTGTTATTCAGTTAGTCAAACTTTTTAGCACTTTATAATTGACCAATTGACCTCCTAGATCAACAGACTTAAGGCCTCTATAACTATAGGCCCTAAACCTGCATATTATTGTTTTGTTAAAAAAAATTTCTTCTTATGGAGGTCTGGGACGCCTTTTGAAAAAAAAATTATTAAACAGTTTTGAATTTTGAAATTTTTTGCACTGATTCACCATCTATTTTACAAGCAAAATCATAACCTAATATAGATTTTTTAAATTTAATTTATTTTTAATTAATTTTCTTTTTAAATGGGGTTGCTTTAAATTGCTAAAAAAACTCAATATTTTTAGACAAATTTCAAATATTTAAAAAAAAAAATATGCATAAATATCTAAGTTTTACTTTTTGTTCGGCAATTTAAAAAATATTAATTCAGTGAAAAAAAGAAAATATTTAAAGAAAAATTTCCAAAAATTCAAAAATACCTTTTTTGAAAAAAAAAAAATCATTTTTTGCAACAAACTTTTTTTTTCTTTTCAAATTTTCCAAATAAAAATTAAACTGTTTGAAAAAGATATTCTCCAAATTTCATTACTGTATCTTTATTAGTTTTTTACTAACTTATAAGAGTTAGAATGTAAAAAATCGGGGAAAATTGCATCATGGAGAAAAACGTGTTTTAAGTTTTAAAGTTAAAAATAATATTAATTAAACGCATGAGACAAAAATAATTATATCTTTCCTTCTAATTAAGATTCAAACATCATTTTAAGCAGAAAAAACAGTAATTTGTTTTTAAGTGATAAAAAAAAATTGCAAAATTTGACGTGTCACACAAAACAAAGTTTAGTCTTCAGATTACTTACGACGTGGCTGCACATCGCTGGCGGCAATGGAGTGGTTTCCTTCAGTCAAAAGTACTACTTTTAGTCATTGAAATGAATAGAATGAGCAAAAAAAAAAAAAACATGGACCCAAAAAATACTTTTATTTTCCCAACAGTTTTTTTTTTTTCATTAATTTTTTTAAATGTCCAATTTTTCAAACAAGGCGTGGTCTTTATAACGTCACAAATTATGCACTTTGCCGCATCTTTCTACTACGTTTCCACGTTATGATAATCAAGCAGCGAATTAAAATTGCGCTCTACGCTTGCTACCAACCATATCGTTGCCAATACACGTGAGTAAAGATGAGAATTAAATATTTTGGATCGTGAATGGCGACACTGAATGGCATTTCATCATTTGTGATGTCATCGGCAGAAGCGTTAAACGAGGAAATAGCACAGATTTAAGTAATTTTTTTGAAAATATTAAAGAAATTTTTTAAAAAATGGTTAGATTCTATGTTTTTAAACGTGCTCTTTCCGAAAAAAAATACTTTAAAAATTTTGGAAACGACCCCATTATGACAAAAATTAAAATGTTCTGAGTGGGATTTCGTGGACTGAAAATCATTACAACCAGACACAACAGAGACTGCTTATCAAGTTTACCGATCTCTAGCAAATATTTCAGGCTATAAACAAAGTCGTTAACTTTAATTCTTCACAAAAAAAAAAAAAAAGAAAAGAAAAAAGGCTTTCTTATGAGTGCATATAAAGAAAACGTGCGTGGAGCAAATGGTAAGAAAGATAAATCTCTTTTTACTTTCCATCAACACTAAAGCTGCCATTCAGAAGTAAAAATTTTATTTTATAGCATCGTCAGCGTGGATTTTATTGGTTACTAGTTGCGTCGTCCGACTTTGCACGGTCCACCTCGAAAATAAAAGTTAGGTCAAGTGACGCTTGTTCAACAACCAGGCTTGAACAAAAAAAAAAAAAAAATCTAAAATTTCTCGAAAAATTGCGGGAAAATAACCAAAAAGGAAGTATTTTAAATCCTCCAACTACAGGAAAATCCTCAAAGCAAAAGCCTGAATTTTATTTGTTTATATTCGAGAAAAAAAGGCTGCAGATTTTTTTTTCTCAACTATTTTCTTTATTCTACAAATTTTCCTAAAGCATTGTTTAACCAAGGGTTCACTTGATACGCGTCTTATCAGGCTCAGTCATTTCAATAAAAGTTATAGTGTGAAATCAATTAATCAAACAAAAAACCCGGTCAGACTCCAGCGACATCTGTTGGAATTTGTGGCAAGTTTCACCTATATAAACATCAGATAAGTTTAGTTTTGAAGAGAATAGGTATTCAAAATTGAATTCAAAAGTATTTGAGTTAATTTAAAAGCGGATTTTTTTCTTCCTGAAAAAAGTGTTTGTGTGTGTGTGAAAAGATATTTTAGGTAAAAAGTGAAAACAATATGAAACTCTGTTTTTCAAGAAAAATTAAGTTTTGAAACAAAAACACATAAATATAATATAAGCTGAGGAAGATGTTTCTCAAGTTAAATCAATGTAAATTCCCTGTATGAAAAATTTTTGTGATAAATTATTCTAACTTTTCGCAATGAAGCATTTTAAAAATTGTTCGAGTAATGTAACTGCTAACTTTCAATAAATATAAATAGAAGTTAGTATTTATTGCAATTTATACATTAAATAACGATTTTAAACGAGTTTAAAAAGAAGTTTTCTGTTTGAAAACGTATGTGAATAACATGTTTTGGAAATACTGTTTTTTTTTGGGGGGGGGGGGAGTAATTTCTGTTTCCAATTAAAAAAAAAACAAATATTGTAAATTTGGTTCTGAATGAAATTATGCGTAATATAATAAAATTAAACGTTACATCTTGTGGACGAAACCATACCGTCTAATTAAACATATGAACTATGCTCAATAACTTGTATCAAGAAAAATTATTTTAGTTTTATTATACAAAAACTAATTACATATGCTTCATCAAGCACAACTGTTAAATATATTTATCAGTTAAAACAGGAAACAAATGAAAGTAGCGATTGTTTCTCATAATTATTTCTGATCCAGGCAACGCTGGACATTTTTGTTAGTTGATAAATATATCTATGGAAACATTCAAAAATATTTTAGTAATTTTTTTTCTTACTTTAAAGTTTAATTCAAAATCATTTTTTTTAAAGACATATTCTGAAAATGGTGAATAGCTCAGTTTGATATCTTTATTTTTTTAAAGAACTAATAAAATGCACAAAAAATACATAGAAATACAAATATTTTAAAGAATGTTATGTAAAAAACATATCAAATTAAAACTTTGCCATAAAACTGATCGTTAGTGTCTATCATTATACATTACAATTCATATCATTAAGGAGTACGTTGTATATTAAAGAAAAAGAAATTTAAATCATTTAAAAGTACATTGAAACAATAATGAATTCACCAGGAAAAACATGCCAGTAAAATTTTCAAAATTTTTGCCTGTCGAAAAAATAAATGAATAAAAATAATAACATTTAAAAAAATAAAAACAAACCTGTTCAAAAGGTAAAGGGTATTCAAAAGTTTACGCATTGTGAGGAAATTTAAAGGGGAGAAATTTCGCCACCTTAATAAATTATCCCGCGAAAAAAAAGAAAAAAAAATTCTACAATTTTTAAAATCATTTGCTAAAGATCAAATTAAAAAAAAAGTCATTAAGTAGCATAAAAAGTGACATTTAAATGAAAAAAAAAATTTATTAGAAAATTAAATTAAGCTATTTAATAATCCGCCAAATCAAAACTGAACAGTATTAGGAAGCAACCACGTTACTATAATCCAGCCAAAGATCAATTAAAGGGTAAAATAATTCGCTAAATAAATGTATCAATTGATTAAAAAACAATAAAAGTTCCATCAAAGTATCAGAAGAATAAACATTGGCAGCAGCAATTTTAGCAATAAGAAGAGTTTTCGCCAATTTCACATGTTCCGCGAGGAGATAATTCCCCAATGATTTTAATGTGAATATTAAATGGCAAGAAATAAAGAATGCTGTCAAATTTTGCAACGCCAAGGATTACATATATGTGCATCACGATGCAATTAAAATCTTGGCGATGGTTTTTCATTTTATTTGTTGCCCCGTATTTGGTTTTTTGGTTTCAATAAAATGAAGCTTTTATTGTTGTCAAATAGTTTGTTCAACGGATTTTTTAATATTTTATTGAAACTTTTAATATCGTTTCCAGTGTGGTTTCATTTACTGGCAGGATTATTAAAAAACTTTTAATAAATATATTGGTAATAAAACTTTAAATGCTTTCGATGATCTAATTTATTTATTTGTCAAAACAGTATGTTATTTTGTCTTTTTCGTGGATTTTTAAGCAAGAAAAGTAAAATAAGTCGCCAAATAAAAAACGAGCTATTAAATGTGAGAAATCTCTAAAATATTTCGCTAAATCAATTTCAATTCTCCATTATTATGTGATATAATCAGCTGAATAAATTAACCGAGTCATAAATAAATATTTAAAGTGCGTAATTCTTGTAAAAATAGAAAAAGAAGCAAACATATGACGATGTAAGCTTTATTTTTCAATTTTCACCGACTATGATGTAAGTGCAATTTTTCAGTTTTCGGCAAGGTAAAGGAAACTCACCAAGCCAAGCGACGTACCTATAACGAAATAATATCAAAAGAGAAAATATGTATTGCAGTCTTACCGATATTGTGAGAATAAAAAATCATTGTCGAAATCTTAACGATTGCGCCATTAAATACCACCTTTAAATATGCAGTAAAATACTATAAAATTTATAAACAGCAAGGTTTCCTTTTTAGACATTTTTTTTTTAATTTAGAGGAAGAGTAATGTCTGAACCCTTCTCGATATCAACTCACATAGAATGTCTCGAAACATTAATAAGTAATCCCTAGGCCCGACTAACTAAAAGTGAGGTCCAAGGCCCACAATGCTTTGGAGTCCCCTGTGCTTCAGGGATGCATTTTACCAGAAATGAAAGCCTATGAGAAATAGTTGAATCCTGAGTTGGAACCAGCTTTACCTAAAAAGGGAATTTATTTTCACTGACAAACAGACCTGGTACGCCGTTCCGGCATCAATTCACCCTGTACTACACATCGGTTAACCATATCAATGAAATTTTACGATAAAGATTGAAAAGGCATCCCTTTTTACAGCAGAAATAATTTGTTAACTAATACAAACAAAGTTTTCCCGGTTATTCGGAACTCCAGCGCTCGAATACGCTACCTTGCGGTGATTTATAAAACTGCGAATGCAACGAAAACATTGCCACGTTGCGCTCCACGTGTATCTGTTGACGTAAATGCGGTCAGTTTGTTCTGAGTAACGCATTCAACATGTCTAAGAACGCCTTCAACAACAGAAATTAATTCGTCCCTTAGTAGTATTCTCGAGCTTCTCAAAATAATGTTAGTTTTCCTCATTTCTTTCAAAAAAGTATTAAATGGTGGAAGCGTAAACAAGAAAACTCTGGATTAACAAAATTGGATAACGTTATACCAGGTAAAATTTTTTATTGTTTTGTATGAATTTGTAAGAATATGAGTTTTTTTTAATCTTAAATTAATTTAACTAATCATATTTTACAGCAGCATTTAGTTGGAAGGGACAGTATGCAAAATATTTTCTTGAATTTATTATCGTAGAACAAAATGAAAAATGTTTAACCGAGAAAGAATTTACTTTATTCCTTTTATTCTCAGCTGAAAGGTTTCGCCAAATTTGTTTAGGGTTATAGTTTTGGAATTGTGCGAGCAAAGTAGCCTTGGCGAGATTTCGCGTTTTTAGTTAAACCATTTTTAATTTTTATCATGAGTGGAATAAAATGATAGTAAGATTACAGAACTCGATAAGTAAAAAGAAATAATGGTCAATCAACTGAAAAGAAAACTACCACCATATATAAACTGTGAGTACACATTTTATTTATTTTGTTCTGAGTGAATTTGAATAAATATCAGTTTTTCAATTCGTTGAAAAAAAACGAACTTAACAACATTGACTGTGGACACTTTTCCTTAACCTAATTCCACATAAATGATTTAAATAACCTTTGTTACTACAGTATCCTACTGAAATAGAAAGTATGCAAATAAATTTTCTTGAAAATATTTATCGCAGAACAGATTGAAAAATCCAGAAAGAACGTTAAGAATTTGAACAATAAAAAATAAAAGTTCGCCAAAAATCTGTTTATAAGGTTATGGTTTTAAAATTGTGTGAAAGAATAATGTATCTTGACAAGATTTCGCATATCAGGTAAATCATTTCCATGACGAATGAATTAAATGCATGATTTCTTTAGATATCCAATCATATAGTCATAGATATATTATCTAGTGTTAAACGTTACTCTTGACAGTCTGCCACGTATGTGCACTATGAGACAAAAATGTCAACAAATGCCGGAAATGTCACGAAACTGAACTTAATATGTACTAATGTATAGAAAAAACGGTACAAAATGAAAATGCCGTTCGAAGCGAACCAAAAATTTATGAAATCCGAATTCAACATCGTGAAAATGGCTGCTTCAGAACAACTTACTGTGTGTTCTGCATTAATTGTTTACTTTCGTAATACTTTTTGGTTTCTAATCTCTTTCTATATGGGTCAGAATAACCAAAAGACCTTGAAAAATCTTTTCAAATGAATAAAGCGAAAAAATCATACATAACAACAAAAATCACAACACTTTTAGCATTTTCTTCGTTACCACATCCGTTTGTTTTAGTTTTTAATTCCGCCATTAGACAGTGACTGCAGTGCCCCCTATAGTTCGTTGGAGTTGCGAATACTACAGCGCTCTCTTGTGTGCAAGTCGGCGCCTTTGATCTTTTGAGAAATGACAGACATGAGCCTGATAAGACGCGCATCGAGTTAAGCCTTGGTTTAACAATGACCGTGATCAAATATGAATTTCTAATTGAAGGCTAACCTACATTTTAACATGAAATTGGTTATAAATAATTATTCACGTTCTAATTACTTGGGAACAGTAAAACAATTTGTCTGATGCAGAAAAGTCGGATGTTTTTATGAATATTTTATTCTTATTTTTGGAGTTTTTTTTTTTTTTTTTTGCTCTTATGTTATAGAAAAACGACTCGACGTTAAATCCCGGTTATCACAAATTTGCCATTTCAACTGCGCTTGCGCACGGACTTTGCTTTTTGGGCTTTCTGTTTTAAGATTTCGTGTTGCTTGTTTGTATTTAGGTTGTGCTAGAGTCCCAACAAATTAATGAATTGCGATTAGAGTATTTTCACAGCGATTTCGGGATACGTTATATGAAACTACGGATATGAATAACTGATAATCTTTATAAAGAAATCAGAAAAATTACACTTCAATATTTATTGGTTTGGAAATATTTATTTAACGTAAACGTAAAACACGTTATGTACTTCAAAAATGATCGGAATATTACAAATATCCGTCTTTTGCAGACATTTTACGTTAGGCGTAAACAGCTTAGTATTATACATTTGTATTTAGGTTGAGGGTTCCGCTTTGTATTGGAAGTGATGCTGCAGATCGAGTACGCTCTTCTGAGGTTAAAAATTTGGCCCTGAAAAGGGCCTTTGTTTGATAGAAAAATCAGGCTCTGAATCCATTAATAATTAAGACGCAAAACTCGATCTTTACCGAGGCCTAAAAACTAAATCAAAGACAGCTTTGTAATTTCTAATTTTTATCTGTTCTTATCTCATATTAACAAATTTAAATGTTTTTCATTAGTTTGAGCAAGATTTTCGAAATCAGCAAAGTCCGCGCGCAAGCACAGTTGAAATGGCAAATTTGTGATAACCGGGATTTAACGTCGAGTAGAAAAACGCCATTTTCGGGTCCTCTAATTAAAATTCTAACGGTACGGTACTATTTTGGCGTTCGAAAATCCCCCCTACGTTCCTGAAGGAAGTGAACTGACACTTTTAAAAACAGAACATCCAAGATGGCGGAGAAAGTTTTTCCTACTTCCGTCAATACAGTGAAACCTGTGTATAACAATACTGTCTGTAGCAATAAACCTGTCTATAACGATAATTTCCGTGATCCCGCCAACAATATGTCAGCATTAATAATCAAACTGTCTGTAACGATAACCTGTCTATAACAATACTTTTTTTAGGTCCCAACAGTATCGTTGTAGACAGGCTTTACTGTATTTTTCTAGGAAACAAGGCAGATATATATTCTTCTAATAGTTATGTACGGAAATTGTGTTTTGTTTAAAAACAGACTGGGTTTGAAATTTGCAGTTTGATTTTACACTATTAGGAAAACATTTCAATGATTATCTTCTAATGAAAAAAAAAAAATGGAGAAAAAAAGGTTTTTTTATTTTTTCAGCAAATAGTTTTATACAATGTTCAAATTTATCATACATTTTCATAAATTTAATTTGTATAAAATCAGGTGTAGATATCATAAAAATATTTAATAAAATATATTTTTTCAAAAAACTATGAATTATAATAAATTACAATTTGGCGTCAGTATTTTGAGAAAAAACAAATACGTTTTTTTTCACCTTAGCCTCAAGGCCCAAATATTCATGCACCAATAAAATAAACTGTTTCCATAACAACAATGAATAATATAGGTAGAAATCACTTTCATATGATTTTTGATTTCAACAAAAATATGTAAAATATTTCTTAATTAGTCGTAATTCGTAAAAATTGTATTACACTCAATACATAAAATATTTCAACAATTAGGCAACATTTTACGTGTTTAATAAATACGTGAAACATTCGCTGATTTGTCCAAAAACAAAAATAAGGCCATCAGCCCTATTTTTAGTTTATAGCTGCTTCTCTCACACGTGGTACCATGGAATGTTTGAAAATTTGAGAAATTAGGAAAACTTTTCATCTGGTGTAACAACTTCCAGTAACTTCTGTAACATCTTTGTAATTTTTGCTGAAATAAAATAAGGAATAAGGTATTAATAATCAGAGCTAAAAGATTTAAACATAACTAATCATATAGTTTTACTAGTGCGCAATTATGAAAAACAATCAGTAAAAAAAAATATTTTTAAAGTCATGCTTTCATAATAAGGAAGCCCTGAACGTATGATAAAACATCCAAATTAATATTCAAATTAGCAAGAAAAACGCAACGCGGAGAGTTGAAAGCTATGTTAACTGTAAACAATTTTGAAAAGCAAACAGAATGCTTTTTTTTTTTGCTTCTGCCGTGTTATGCACATCTAAAGGAATTGTACCGTGTTATGAACCTTAGAATTGTCTTCCAAGGCGATCTAAAATTTTATTGACAAATTTAAATAATATTCTCTTTCCGGAAGAAGTCAAAAAGAACATATGAATATATCGGTGTTCTTTTACATACGTTTTTGCTGCTTTTAAAACTCTTTTTTTTTCTTTCTTTCTTTTTTTTTAATGCATACACACAAGTTTTTTTTTTTCAAATATTCTGAATTAAGATACTTTTTTAAACACATTTTCAGATTTTAATCCTACTATACTATAATTATAAGTCAAAATAAAACCTGTACATGTCCGGAATAATTGCAGCGGCCAACAATTAATGAACAAAACGTCATATTTAGACGCTACACCGCAGTTATTAACAAAGATGACTAAATCCAAATACCTGCAGAAGCAAAATTGAATTAACCGTTGCCACACAGTAGATATGTTAACATTGATGAGTTTGAAACCACGTTAATCGGCACTCCTACGAAACAACTGGATTCACTCTCCCCTCTTTTCCTCTTCAATCACAACATTTACATATTTTCTTTTTTTTTATCTTCGCAAATCATGAATAATAGTTTAATGATTCATATAGGGTGATTCATTGAAAACTCAGAAGAAACGAATTATCAGGCGGTTTTGAACCGTAAGGATGTTCCAAAAATTGGAAAATCGCACACGGATAATTGGACAAAGGCAGTAACCATTTACAGATATATTTAGTCTACCTCATATGCGACATTTTTTAAAAAAATATTACATGATTATTGAAAGGGAATCTCCTAAGATCTGCCGATTCTGCTTCTTTATTCTTGCCAAACACATAAGTTAAAGAAATTAAGATATTTTTGTTAGTCACGTTAACAAACTAATTTCAAGACTGAACTTAAGCAAGAATAGATTTGTAGATTTCGGGCTTTTGAAACAATACAGGTTTCGAAGATTTCAATGATACATCAATTTAAAAACGTTTTTTAAAAGATTTTTTTTTCACAAATTTCTTTCAAATTCGAACGTACGAACTTGTAATAATTAGAGTAGATAAACGGAAAATATAAGCTATTCTCTCTTTATGCACAATGCATTTAATAGGGCTGGGTGATGTATATATATCACATCAATAACCATGCCCTGGTAGCAATAAAGTATGACTCTCGATTTTACGAGCCTCTTATTTGCGAATACTCGAGATTTTACGAATTGGCTAGTCCCTAAAAACTTTCAATTTTAACAATGTGTAACGTCTCATTCTTGAATTGTCTTACACGGTTATTGGTGTTACAAATTAAATACTTGAAAAATGAACATTTTTCTTTTTTTCTATATCAATAAAAATGTCCTGCATTAAAGTATTAAGGCTGGATTTTACGAACCCTTAATTTACGAACCCCCGAGATTTTTACGAACTACTAGTCCCGAAACGTCTTCCATTTAAACGATGTGATTTTGTATTCCTTTTTACGAACAGGAAACGGCAAAAATCGCTTTTACAAAAACTGATCGTAAGACCAACCGTTGCTCTTTTCTAAGAATTCCAGCAGCCGGGAAAATAAATTGCACGGAAGAAAATAATGCCTTACTCTTAAATTGTAATTTCATTTTCCTCCGTCTTAGCTCTTATAGAGAAATAAATTAGATTTAAAGTTGTCAATCTAACCTTAATTTACGAAAAGAATTTCTGTGTTTAGGCGATTTTTGATTTGGAGCAAACAAAAAAAATAATTATATTGATAGAACGTGTCAATGAAATATATTGATGCGTTTCTAATTTACGAACTCTCATTTTTACGAACTTTTTTCTTTGTCCCAAGTACAGTGGCCGTCGCTTATATGAATCACGTTTGTTCCAGACAGTTTTGATTCCATAGAGTGGCTAATTCAATAAAGCTGGATTTTGTTCTATTTTCGTCAATTTGATTCAATAAAGCGGTTGATTCAATTAACCACTGATTCAATCAGCCGACGTCTACTGTAGTTCGTAAAATCGAGCGTCGACTGTGATATGTAAGATTACTGTCAAGCTTCAGATCTCCTACACACGAGGTAGTTAGTTGAATAAATGTTTCGCAAACGTTGATTGTCATTGACTGGCGTTTTTCGTTATTTTCACACGAGTTTGCAATATTGTGAAATCACATTTGCTTCTAATAAGCCGAATTAATTCGAGCAGCAATTCTATAACGCTGTTAAAACTAAGCCGAATTGACTCAACTAGTTTACTCGTGCCTAGAGTGAAGGTTCGAATATGCCCCGAAGAGTTGAAGCACGGCTCCACTAAATGGCACTGACGCTTTATGGGCTTTGACAATTTATGACTTTTCTGTGTTAAACCGATGCAGCTATGATCTGCCGTTAAAATTTTCGAAATATTTGAAACTTCATACGTCGCCCATTTTGACCGCAAGAGGCGCTGAATCCATTCCTGTGCATCCACCAATCAGTGGCTACGTAATGGAAAACAGGGATTGCCTGTAGCGCACTTTTTGTTGCCATGAGTTTCGGGGATTGTCACGGCCTATAAGCGAAAGCGAAATTTTGTGGGGCCATGGTTGAAGCAACTAAAAAGTTGATTCAACACATCGGAATGAGTTTGGTAGCAGCACAAGTGCCTACCGTGCGTGCCGAGGTAAGGATGTCGAGTAAAGGATGCTTGCCGATTCCTTCGCTTTTCTACCTGTTTGCTTTTTGATAATCACTTTACGAAAGTTGTTTCAACCAAGTTGCCTCGTGTGAAGGAGGCCTAAGTTACGAGTGATTATGAAATTGTATCATTGAAATATTAATTGTAAATATGGAAACGCATACTTACAATTGAAAGTTTCTTCTCCTGGAACATTTCTCTTCGGTTTGTAAAAGAACACCAAGTACACGGGGAATCCAGCGAGCATGATGAGGAGAACCATTCCAGTTTCGAACGGTTCAGCGAACATGGGCATGACTGTGAGGAATACTGAGCATAACAAGAACACCAAGGGGCAAATGAGGTTCACTCTGATGGGCCTGTGCAGATCAGGTTTCGTCTTTCGCATAATCAACAATCCCAGAATCACAATACCTGTCCACAGCCACTGGGCGAAACTCAAATAGTTGATGAGGACGTAAATGTCGCTGGTTGTCAACATCAGGAGGGACATGAAACACTGAAAAGAATTTAAAACATTGACCTTATTAACATTTCAACCCAGGAAGTATTTAACATTAAGCTGTTTAATACTTTTTTTCCTGTAATAACTTAAGCCTTTTTTTTTCCATAATATACAACAAGGCTAAATATCAAGATAAAAGGAGTTCAAGAACAAATATATTTGAAATTATTACAGATGTTTTAAAAATTTTCTATTATTACTTAGTTGACTTAAACTTAAATATATTTAATTAAAATTTGCTGTAACGGTGACAATTGTTCGACAGTAAGAATTCAGTGAAACACCAATCCATATCCATTGGCATGTTTGTCAGTGGGCAAGTGTATAACAATTTCAGAATCGTTGCACACGTGTCCTCATCGGACTAGGAAGGATTTCACTTTCCTTGAGGAATATTTTAATAACCGCATTGGATTACACAAGTGTCTTCGTATTCACCAGATCGTTATCCGTGCGATTTATTTTTATGGGAATTAATTAATATTTTTCATCAAAAATAAATAAATAAATAAATAAATAATCCCACACCGGTTGACTACCCAGTCAAGATCGACAGTGATAAATGAAAATATTGCAATAAATACTTTAGAGAATGTCACCGCTAACTTTGTGTTTCGTTTGAGACATACCGTTACAGCGAACGGTGGAGAATTTGAGAGAATCCTCAGGTAACATATTTAGTGAATTTCTAATGATGGATTGAAAACATTCACAGCGTCATCTGTTGATAAAATTTTGAAACCACATAACACTTTGAAATTGAATATTTAAAAAAAAAATCCTGACTTCGTGCGTTAATAATCCGCAAGAATGAATCTAAAATCTGTCACCGTTCTCTCGTAATTCCATTTTGATAGAACGCCACCAATCCATTTTAAAATACTCTATTCACATACACCCTCATTGGTGTGCCAATATATATAAACATACCAGCGAGGAGATCGTCACATAAATTGATCGCTGTTGGACCTAAATGTTTAGTATTTTGTGAACATATCTCTATCATAAATTAAATTTAGTCTAACTCTGATATTGGTTGCTGCTGTCATTCCAAGGTACAATTATACACTGGTGTGCAAAACTTAAGCAACAAGTGCGTTTTTTGTCATAACTCTACAAGAAATTATCCGATTGACATGAAATTTGAATATGATGTACATTATTTTGTACTTAAATGATGGTGAAAGAATAATGGTGCAGAAATGAATATAAAGCTTAAAGTAGGGTATGGAACAAAAAAAGGATTTATTTGATATATAGTGGCGTTACACATGATTGCCTGAAGAAGCGTAAGTACAACTAGCAGATGTTCCCTAGTATGGGATATGCCCTGCCCTTGCTGCAGTTGCTTGGCATCGTCTCTCCATGCTAAGCACAAGATTATCCAGGAGTTCTTGGGGTAAACGTCTCCATTCCTCCTTTAACGCATCTTTCAGCTGATGGGTGTTACGAGGAGGATACTGTCGTGTCGCAAGACGTCTCCCTAATGCATCCCACACATGTTGTATGGGATTTAGATCTGGAGAGTAAGCTGGCCAATCCATTCGTCTGATATCTTCACTTTCCAGTAGCTTTTGAACATTAGCAGTACGGTGTGGCCGGGCATTGTCATCCATAAAAATGAAGTTTGGTCCAATTCATAGGCGGATTTACGGGGGTGCCAGGGGATGCGCCGCACCCCTAGCAATTTTGTTTGGATTTTCAAAGAAAATTTAAAGGGAATATATTTTATCAGGAGAAAATATATACTTATATAAAAATATGTATTTTTTCTTATCAGAAATTTTGTAAAACAACTTATATTTTTCTACAACTACAATGAAAGTTAATTTACTTGAAAGCAAACCCAAAAATACAATAATAGGCAGTTTATTGTGTGACCCCGGTAACCGCACATCGCCAGTGCAAGAGAATTAAAAAGAACTACTATTGTGCTACACGAATTAAAAAGAAGTATTTTTCCATTTGAAAAAGAAAGATGATAAATAATTACATAAATCAAATAAAAACATTCCTTTAATCATTTTTCAGTGCTGCATTATATAATAACTTTATACTCTGTGATTGGGTATGTATTGGTATAACATTATAATTTTCTTTTTCTTTGAAGCAACCATGGCTACTAAAGTCAAAAAATATGCTATTGTAATCATGCTATCTCAAAAACGATATAAAGTCCTTACACATCATTCCAGTATACAGTGCAATAAAATCACTCTGAAATCAACTAAAAACCAACATTTCCACTGTAAAATTTCAAACTTTTCTGAAGGAAGACCCCCCCCCCCCCAGGGCAGCCACTGCGTTCCGCTACAAAAAAAAAAAAAAAAAAAAAAATACTAAAGCGAGTTGCTTTAGTTGCCTTTAATATGAATAATAGTCTCCAAAACAGAAAATCCAATCAAATACAGAAAAGAGTTTCCAAAATAGTCTCCCTTTTTTTCAAAAAAAAAAAATAGCATTCATATCATATTAATTGCCATGCCCAACCTTTGAAAAGAAAAACTAAAAAAAAAAAACATTTTCCAAACTTTAGTTCAACAACCCTCAACAAACACTAGAGAAACTAGTACTAACACATTCTAAAATAATTTCTCTTTGTCTAACTGTTAATTAAAGACAACAGTAAAAGACGAACTGTATAAAAAGAGCTCGAAGCGTCACATTCATAATATTTCAAATCGATTGAAAATTAGCTCTCGTTTTAAAACAAATGAATGTATAGTACGGATAAAAGAAATTAAAAGCCAAAAAACAGTTTAAAAAAAAGAAAAGGAGTAGTAGTGGAAACAACGTTTTCTCAGAAATCGCGATTGCAAAAACTATTCCTTAACAAAAACCTCACTCACAAAAACGGCACCTTGACGAAAATCGCAATCGTAAAAACGAAACTTTTTTTATGCAAAAAATATAAACATCACATTTCTGGTCGTGAATGTTTCATTACATTTCATTTTCCCACTTTTTAAAACGATTGTTTTTAAAAGTTAAACACGGTAAAACATTTCCTTTTCTCCCCGGCAACTAGGGGGTAAACTTAAATGCGATTTCTTTTCTTTTTGTCACAATTTTTTTCTCCTAGTAGAAAAAAAAAAAAAGCTTTTTTATGTATTTTAGTTACACTTACTAAAATAGTCGCCGTATTTTTTTTACAACTGATTGCTAAACAGTCGCTTTTGCCCATATTTTGACTAAAATAGTCGCTTTTATCATAAAAATAGTCTCCTTTGCAGCTCCAATCGCCATTGGCAGAGCTGTATCTCCCCCCTGATCTCCTGTATTGCAATGATGGCGTAGCTACAGTTTCTGTCGCCCGGGGCGATTTCTCTATCTGTCGCCTTTTCATTGAGACGCAGCTAATAATACATTAAAGCATTGAAAATCATCGAACTTAAATGGAAAACTTCATTTAAGGAAGCAAAGGAAAACTGATTTAATCCCTATTATTCCGTAAAAAAAGGGGGGGGGGAGGCGTTCAGGTGCCTAGCTCGGAGAAATATTTAGAATTTACATCAAAAATTGCATTTAAAAGTAACGTTGGGGGGGGGGGGGGGGTTCTCTACCGAATCTTTATCAAAACTGAAGTTTTAGCCTTTGGGGACGATAGGGAGGCAGCTTTTATTCGATAACAAAGTTCCAACAATTTGTTTTCCCCGCATTAACTCTGCACTGGTAAAGAAAACTTTTAAAGAAATATATTTGATATTTATATACAAAAACATATATTTACAGAAATATATTTGATATTATGTGAATATTTTTCGAAATTTAGATTTTAAAATTACAATTTAAGTCTGTCTTAGAGGACGTTAAGTGAATGAGGAAGGTTCAGGGGTTTACTGCGGAAGTATTTCAACTTCGAATCGTTCAGTCATATCAAAACCTTACATTTCAATGTGTGCTTTTTTTTTAATTTTATTTGATTTAATTTTTTTTTCTTCTGTGCCTCCAGTATTAGATTTAAAGTATAATCCCTTATTTGACTTTTTTTCACATCAAAAGGCCTGAATCGCCACCCCGAAAAGTATGCCGCCCGGGGCGGACCACCCTCTTTGCCCCTCCCTAGCTACGCCACTGTTGTATTGTTGCACCCCCAGAATTCACAGCCTAAACCCGCCCATGGTCCAATGGCCCTTCGGAACAGACGCATATGGGGTAGGATTACCTCAGTAGCGATCTCCAGTTACAGAACCTCGGTCGAAGATCTGAAGCTCAGTCCGCCCGTTCACCAATAATGCCATCCCAGACGAGAACTCCAGGACCACCGTAACGATCTCTTTCAGCGATGTTATTGGGATGAAATCGAGCTCCAACCTCTTTCCAGATCAACTGACGTTGAGAAATCGCTTGAAGCACGAAAACGACTCTCATCTGTGAAGAGAACACGACTCCATTGATGAGGTGTCCAGGTTTCGTGTTCTCTGCACCACTCTAAACGGTGCCGTCGATGGCTAACTTTTAGAGGTATGCAGCATTCAGGACATCTAGCAAATAAGCCACCGTTGTGGAGGCGTCTGGCCACTGTAAATCTTGATACTTGTCGTCCTGTGGCTGTGAACAGTTGCTGAGATATGGCGCTCGCTGACTGAAAACGGTTTCTTTTCGCCTGTACGACAACGTAACGGTCATCTTTTGGTGTTGTTTTCCTTGGACGGCCACCACCAACCTTCCGAACAGCTGTACCAGTAGTTTTAAAGATATTCCAAGCACGAGAAACAACACTTTTGTTGATCCCGAACTCTTCGGCGACACTGGTCACACTACGCCCCTCCTCAAGCTTCCCAATCATTCTTCCTCGAGTAAAGTCCTCTAAATGATTTCTTGAAGACATGTTTAACAAAACAAATCACTTGCACTTGCAGCGAATGTCTTTAACTACGGTGCTCTTCATCCTTTTATCACAGCTTTGACCTGCGCGCACCGATTCAAAAGGTTTTACGTACACTTACATCACCTACGACGTTTTATTTCTAAAATTTGCATAGTCTTTCTACTGAGTTACGTGCATATTTTACTGCAATTTCATGGTTATCTTATACTTTGTTGGGGAGCTGTGGCCGAAAAACCACTTGTTGCTTAAGTTTTGCACACCAGTGTACATTGCACAGACTGCTGTACTATATTCTGTTTCTCAAAAATCGAACTCAAATATGTAATGATGCTCAAATATACAACAGTAAAAAAAAAAAAAAAAAAAAAAAAAAAAAAAAAAAACTAGTGAAGAACTTTTTATTTTAAATTGAAAATGCAAGAACCAACTTTAAGACTTGAAGTGATTCCAAAGATTTCTACATCAGCACACATAATTTTCAATAAAAAAATACCTAATCTTCACGGTAAATCTCCTGATATCGTAACTTAGGTTCATAAACGTATTGGTTCAAACTCAAAGCTTCTGTAGTTTAATTAATAAATATCAAACGATTAAGTGCTTTCAGAAAACATAAAAACATTTAGGATAATAACGTCAAATGTTCAGAAATAGTACGAATATTTTTAATACATTAGATCAGGTACGATTCTTTAAATAGCCAAAACTAAAAGAAGCAAGATACCGTAACATTAATCTTGCAACAATCGTGGCTAGCTAAAATTTACTACAAACACATGTCTCAGCACACTTCACTTAACTGATGCAAGTATTTAAAAGCTTTTTACTTTCTTCTGAAACAATGCATCATTTTCAGTTTACACTAATAAAATGCATTTTCCAATTATTCGCAACTTCAATAAACTACAGGGGGCGCTGCAGCCAGTCTAATGGCGGATGAAAAAGGTAAAACAAACGCACGCTGTAACTTATAACTTGCTTTGACGCTCAGTTAATAACAGTTAATTTTTCATCATGTTAGTGGGAAGCTTTCTTTTCTATTCTTCTGAAATTACATTACACCACAAACTGTCTGAAGCCTGTAATTTACCCCGAAGAAAATACGTGGAATGGAATGTTTTACCTTTTTCTTTAGTATTATTAATCACCGCAAAGTAGCGTATTCGTGCCCTGGAGTTTCGAATTGAACAACCCTATTATGTATAGTTATTATTTCATGACTTTTTTGAAAGAGAGAGAAAAAATAAAAGGACAAAAGCATCCGTCATAAAAAATGTAATGTGCTTAAGTTTTTTTTTTTAGAAACCAAGGGCGCATACTGGAACATTCATTTTACTGGAGTGGAGGAGAAGTGGAGCAGTTACTCCCTTTAAACTCACAAATAGATGTCGGCCTCGGTATGAAATTAAATGATACTGCTTCCTTTACGTTCTTCACATTTTGAAAACATAAAAACCAAATAACAGGGATTGTAGGCTCCGAAAACCAAGGGACCAGAGCAAGCGCCACACTTGCCCTTATGGAAATCAGGGTCTGCGCATAGATTTTTTTTACTCACAAATTTTCAAAAGAATGTTAACTGGCTTCTTAATTAATATATTAATGAATTACTGTACTATAAAGATGAGAAAAGGATAAATGAGTCAGGGCTGTATATAAAGAGGAGGACACTGTAAAAAAAATCCGGAAACGTTTCTGAGTATATCGTGCAGCTGTGGTTCATGAAAGTTTCAAAAACGTTTCTGAGTATTTCGGAATCCTCTTTCTGTAATGTCCAGAAACGTGTCTGAGTATTTTGGAATCCTCTTTCTGTAATTTTCAGAAACGTTTCTGAGTATTTCGGAATCCTCTTTCCGTAATTTCCAGAAATGTTTCTGAGTATTCTGTGCAGCTGTGGTTCATGAAAGTTTCGAAAAACGTTTCCGAGTATTTCGGAATTCTCCAAACAATTTTCAAAAACGTTTCCGAGAATTTCGGAATCCTTTTTCCGTGATTTTTTCTAAAATATAATTCTTTATTATAGCATTGCATACCATATCAGTTTCAATTCTTTCATATCTAAGAGCAATAATACAAGCAATTTTAGAATCATTCGTAGATTTTTTTTTTGGAATTTCTAATGACAAATAGCATGGTTAACAGCATAACATATGCACAGTTATAAATTTTTGAAAAATTATGAAATAATCTAGTAGTTTCATTCCTAATCACAAAATCGTCGGGGAATTGGAGTGGGGGTACCTTCTGAAAAGTGGGGATTGTTTGTTAAACAATCTTAAACTTCAGTTTTTCCTCTCAATATTTTCAAGACAAAACTATCAACATATTGTATTTTTAATGCAGAACTTAAAAACATATCTTGTATCAAACTTGATAGCTTTTATCTTCGGATAAAAATTGACAGGACTTACCTACCCTTCTCGCGTTCCTAAATTCGTTTCACCAGCCAAGTCGATTTCTCTGACGAACAAAGTGTACCGAAAAGTACCAACAGAGAAATTGATGAATTTAAATATGACACCAAGTCCCCCCCTGCTGGAACCATTCGGGTTGATTCTCCTGTTCTTGCCCTTTTTCCAGCTCATCACAAATATAAATACTTATTCAAAATAGGTTACCTGATTTTATTTTTACAGTGTGCGCAAAATGCATTATATATTTTATTTATTAAAACATTGAACTCTATTACATGATTATTCCATTTCATATATACGAGAATACCCCCCCCCCCCCCCCATAAGAGTGATGGTGCACCCATAAAATGCTATGAAGCGCCCCCCCCCCCTTGAAAAAGCAACATCATATACATTATAAATCAAAGTATCATATACATTATAAATCAAAGTATCATATAAATTATAAGTCAAATACTTCAATATGGTGTAAAAATACAAAATTATTTTATTAAGTCTTTTTTTTTTTGCTTTTGGTAAAATTGAGGCTCGTAAAACGAAAAAAATGAAGACACTTTTAAATACATATATGTATCTATTTGTTAAAAAAATTAATACACATTTAACTAATTTAAAGCGTTTCGCTAATGCAAATATTTAAAGAGATATCGTCATTTAGATAATACTGAAGCACTATGTTCCTAATTACAAGAGATAGTTTTTTTTTTTTTACTTCATACAATCTAGCTACACTGTTTACAAGAGAATGAAAACATGCAACCTTAAAGACGAACTATCAAACCTGACAATTTGCATATTAATAACATTTAATTCATAATGCTTGATACATAAATGTTCAGCCCAAATATTAACTGAGATTGACACATAAAAACAAAGTACACAATAACACTTATTTAAAGTTTTTTATAATCTTCAATTCATAAATTTTACAGAATAAAACTAGACACACTTGCACTTTAAATATGTGTTCTATGTAATGTAAAATATTTTCAAATTGCAATAGTTCACAACAAAAAAATGATACTGAAGAAAATAGTTTTTTTTAACGAGATTTATATGAACTAAATCTCTTTAAAGTAATAGAGTTTGCAAAGCGACTTACCTATTCGTCGGTGGTGGTCTTTTGCAGGCTTTGGTCACCAAAAAGGTGATTTTTATGACAGAATAAAATTCTGCCAACAAAAATTACCCATTTGGTATAGAAAAGAAGAAAAGTATCCAAGAAAAAAGTAAATTACCTACACAAGTTATGCGAACGCAATGAATTTAGATGGCGTCCTCTCGGCAGTTATTTGGTTTTTAATTTCCGTTTGTATTCCTTCCGCGAGCATGCGTCGAGAATTTGCACTTCGTACTTAAAAATAAGTGACATAGCTTCAAATTCAATCTCATGACGACACATATGCAAGAAAATATAAGACTTTAAAATTATCTTCAGTGAATTCATGCGAGGAACAAAACTTCTACTAATCCCCTTGATGAGTGTTACTTCGCATACATGAGTCAGCACTTGTTTTCATTGCGTGCTTTCGAAAGTTTCAGTTTAGATTTACTGCTGGACTATAAAATTGCCGTGTGAGCTGCGCATGCGTCGACTCTTACTTTCTTTCTAAACGGGAAACGTTTTTGATTATAGCAGAAAAACTGCGGAGGGCGTACGAATCTGTGTATTACGGAAAACTTTTTTGTATATTCAGAGAGTTTTCCGAGATTTTTTACAGTGGACTATAGGGTTCAAACCCGTCCGAAATTTAAAAAAAACTATCCTAAATGATACTTTTTTGTTCATTATAAATATTTCTCAATAAATAAATGCGTTTGGTAAAACCCCTCGGCAAAGTAAAAGCCTGGTCATGGCCCTCAAATAAGCATGACAGAAAATTCTGATTTTTTGTTTTGGTACCTAGTTTGACCCGCAACTCCCGACCGTGCTTGGCATCTAAACATGTACCCATCATCACAAAAGGATTAAGAAAAAGCCAAGTCGCGTTAAAGTAAACTTAAAAGTATTACTGGTTGTTCAAAAAGAAAAAAACAGTGCAGCACTTTTTTGTGAAAAAAAAAATATGTTATGAATATACTTGAACTAAAACCGAACAAAATTTTGAAAAAAATGTTTTGAAGATCATTATATTTTTCATGCTTTAAATTTCTCCAAAGACAATGTTTTAACTGATCAAAATTGAAGAAAAAAAATGTTCAAATCAAGTGATGGGGGGAAACATTGAGATTGATGTGCCTTCGTTTAGTTAGTTTAAGCAAAAAAAAAAAATGCTGAACTCCATATATAACCCACAAAAGGTGGAAACAGATCGGCAGAATTTTTACCTCAGTTTAGTAAAAACATTTCTTGCGAGGTGTTGAGTCGCATTTGTTGCTTTTTCAAAATTTATTTGTTTAGTATTTTGCGTATTTTCCAATCTTCATGTTGTTTTACTTGAAAGAAGAAAAAAAAGACCTGAAAAAATGCGAGAAAAACACGTTTGTTAAAACCGTTGGTGCTGCCATCTCTTGTTTTAAAAATGAGGTGCATCGGTATCTTATTTTAAATACGTCTAACAAGAACAGAATCATACTTATGAAATTAAACGCATGAAAAGTTTGATTTAAATAAACTTTTTTTAGTATTAAAATTTTCAAACTAAAATAGTAAGTTGCTATTGTTTGGTGTCGATTTCCGATTTTCTTGTAATCAAGAACGTAATAAATATTATTCCGTTCTTTCTCACAAGAAAATTGAATATAAGGATCAATGGAATTTAAAATAGACAAAACCTCATCACTTTCAAACTGATTCTGGTTCATTAGAAAAAAACAGTCTTCAACATACCGAACATAAAATTAAAACTGCAGTTTTTAGAACAACTTACCCTCAAAATAATGCATGTCTTTAAGCTGCTTGCTTTTTTAGCTCTTAGAGCTTTTGTCGGATGTCTTTTCATCCATAAGCTCATTACTTTTTGCACAGAAAAAGGCGCTCCTTATAACGCCGAAACACGTGTCTGCAGTAATCTGTAATTTGTGCGTTTTGACGTAATTAGTTCTTACTTTACTATTTAGCACACACAAAGGTATTTATTTATCTTAATTACTAACTATGTTTGCTTTTCTCTTTTATTAATAGATGGCGCCACCACAACTTTCACTTCAAATGCTAAGGCACTGCTAAGGAAAGCATTTCGGACAAAATTGTCATGGAAGATCGGAGATTAATAAAACGGAAAAAGAACAGACTTATTTGAAAGTAAATATTGCATTTCGACAATCATTTAAAGCAGCTTTGACTTTGAACAAAATAAAAAATAATAGTTTTGCGCAGTAGCAGCCCAATTTCTTTCGTGTTTTTTTGCTTCAAAAGATTATAAAAAGCATCTTTTACCCCCCGCCCCCCTCCTCAACGTATTTTATTCTAAATCAGGCTCCCGCCTCCCTCCAGTACCCTAATCATGCAACGTTTTCTACCACTTCCATCCCCCGGAAAGTTAATTCTGGCTGCCCTAGTGCGTCAGGAACATGTAAAATATTAAAAAATTTTGTGATGCAAAAAAAAAAAAAAAAGAAACTTTCAAAATGCTTCCAACATAATTATTGCTGACTTTAATGCAAAATGAATCCAAAAGCTTAAACCATTTTCCCCAATACGTCCCAATTTTCGTTAATAGAGCCCCCCCCCCCCTCTTGTTTTCAGCTTTCGACAGTTTTATAGCCATTTTTTTTTTAATTGAAGGGAAAAGGAGCATTCATTGACACTCTTGTGGTGACGATCAGTCAGTCTCAAAATATCTATGTGGGGTAGAACACCCACACATCACGTGTACTGCACATGTACACCACGCACTGTTCACGTGGACATCAGCCAATAGAAAGTGTCCAAAGTTTGTCCTTTCCAAGGGGTAAGGATCCCCTAACATCCAGTTCCATCTCTGACTCCAGACCAGAAGATTGCACGCCAACCTCTGTGCTTTTTCTGTTATGTGTAAATCTTAATGTAGAATAAATAATTTGTTCATGTTAAATAACGTGTATCACTTTAACCCAGAGTCACAACACTGGTGACCCGGCAATTTAACGAATGCAGCAGTAAAAATCTTCATCATTTCTACAGCTTCATCTTAAGGAGACGCTAGTCAGCGGATTTTGCCGGGACCGCGGCGGTCCCGATTTTGCGCATCCCTCTCCCCTTCTTCCGAGCGAGATGTCAACTGATAACGCACCCCTCGCAGCAGCTACGGGTCAAGTTTCTCGCATAGCGCTGAAGCTTCCCCCTTTCTGGAGAGCAAATGTTCGCCTATGGATTTTGCAGTGCGACAACGCATTCCTTTACAGCGGAATTACAGACGATGAAACGAAATATGCAGCGTTAGTTGCCAATATCGACTCAGAGACTCTGTCACACGTATCGGACATTGTACTGAATCCTCCAGCGCAAAATAAATTCCAGGCTCTTGCACAGCGACTCATATCGGAGTTTGCTGAATCGGAAACTCTAACCATCAAAAAGCTGCTTTCCGACCTCCAGCTGGGAGATGACCGTCCAAGTCAACTCCTTCGAAAAATGAAAGAACTCTCTGCAAACCGCTTAGATGACAATTTTCTCAAGAACTTGTGGATGCAAAGAATGCCGCCGCACATTTCGACAATTTTTTCCGCCAGTTCCGAGTCCTTGGATAATTTGTCGAAGATAACGGATAAAATCGCGGAAGTTTCCATGCCGCACTCTGTTTTCGCGACAACAAGCAGTGTTCCGCCGCCTGCTCCTGAATCCCCCATGGAGAAGTTGGAGCGTCAAATTTCGGAGCTCACGAGGAAAGTCGACGAGCTGTCCACCCGAAACTCCCGTTCTCCGTACCGCAGAAGTTCGACCCAACCGTCGGCGCTTCTATTCAAGAAATGAACAGCGTCCCAGTGGAATGTGCTATTACCATCGCCGTTTTCAACAAAATGCAAAAAAGTGTACGGCACCTTGCAATTTCGACGATCAAAAAAACGGTCCTCACTCCGCCATAGCTGGGGATGACGGAAAATCTCTCGAAGTCCAGCAGATTATTTGTTTTCGATCGAAAAACTGGTCAAAAATTTTTAATTGACGGCGGATCAGAAATTTTAGTCCTACCTCCTTCAGCTCCGGAAAAGCGAAACTCCACCTCAGCATTTTCCTTATACGCAGCGAACAATTCCAAAATTCCTGCGTATGGAGTGGTTCACCGGCAACTTGACCTCGGACTTAGAATAAATTTTCCTTGGACATTTGTCATTGCTGACGTCACTTGCCCCATCATTGGATCGGATTTTCTGAAGCATTTCAATCTAATAATAGATCTACGCAAAGAACGGTTGATCCATTCTGAAACATCTTTACGTGCTTTTGGGAGTGTTCAACCAACTCTTCAAAAATCAGTGCATTTAGTGTGTGAAAATTTCTTGTGCCTTTCAAGAAATCCTCAAAGAATTTCCCGAGTTAACAAACCCCACGCTAATTCGGAAGTCAATTCCGCACTCAACAGAGCATCACATTTTAACGCGAGGCCCGCCTGTGTTTTTCGAAACCTCGTCGTTTGCATCCATCGCTTTACGATCAAGTAAAAAGTGAATTCGAATATCTGTTAGAGCAAGGAATTATTCGCCCTTCTAAAAGTCCTTGGAGCTCGCCTCTTCATTGTGTGCCAAAAGCGGATTTATCGATACGACCAGTGGGTGATTATCGCAAATTGAATTCTGTCACAGAATTTGATTCTTATCCAATTACCTATTTACATGATTTTTCTCACGCGCTTCACGGTAAGTCCATTTTTTCTAAAATTGATATCTTCAGAGCATACCACCAAATTCCGATTCATGAACCTGATATTCCAAAAACTGCAGTGACCACCCCATGGGGCCTTTTTGAATATACTAAATTAAGTTTCGGTTTGGTCAATGGTTCCCAAACTTTTATGCGCTTTATGCACGATGTGTTACGTGGTTTATCTTTTTGCTATGTTTATTTAGATGACATTCTAATTTTTTCTAATTCTGTTGAAGAACACAAAATGCATCTCCGCAAAATTTTTGAGAGGCTTAATTTATATGGATTAAAATTAAATGCATCAAAATGTGTGTTAGGTAAATCTGAGGTAAATTTTTTAGGTCATTTAGTTACTCCTGAAGGAATTAAACCTTTATCTAGTAAAGTTCAAGTTATTCTCGATTATAAACAACCTGAAACTGTACATGACTTAAGAAAATTTTTAGGTCTTATGAATTTTTACAGAAGATTTCTGCCGCATGCAGCGGAAGCGCAAATTTTATTGCACGATTTCTTGAAAGGATCTGTAAAAAAGAAAGATAAAACTGTAATTAATTGGTCGACTTCAGCTACTGCCGCTTTTCAAAAATGTAAACAATTGTTGGCTGATGCTACTCTTTTAGCTCATCCTTCTCCGTCTGCAAAACTTGTATTGCACACTGACGCCTCCGATTTCTCAATTGGTAGTGCACTTGCATCAACTTATTGATAATGAGTTGCAACCACTTGGTTTCTTTCTCGACGTCTAAGTCCAACAGAAATGAATTATAGTACCTATGATCGCGAATTACTTTCAGCTTATGCTTCTATCCGATATTTTCGTCATATGTTGGAAGCATGAGAATTCATTTGGTATACTGACCATAAACCTCTAGAATTTGCTTTTCGCCAGAAACCTGAAAAATGTTCACCTCGCCAAATTCGCCAATTATCATTTATTTCTCAGTTTACTTGTGATGTACGCCACATTTCTGGCCATTCTAATATCGCAGCTGATATAATGAGCCGCATTTCTGCCATATCCTTCCCTAGTAAAATTGATTACAATGAAATATCCCAAGCTCAAGCTTGTGACCCTGAGTTAAAGTTGTTGTTATCTAAAAATACTTCTCTGAAACTAAAGAAAATCATGCTCCCAAATTCTGAGTCAGAATTGTATTGCGATTTATCTACTGGAATTGCTCGTCCATACATCCCAACAGAATTTCGTCAACTTGTGTTCGACAGTATACATAACCTTGCACATCCTGGTTCTCGACGCACCCAGTAAGCTCGTTCGACAGCGTTTTATCTGGCCTTCAGTGTCTACAGATTCTGTAAAATGGACAAAATATTGTGTTCCCTGTCAGAAATCAAAAGTGCACCGACATATCAAATCGCCACCTTCAAAATTTCAGCGAACCATCCAATCGATTTCATCATGTCCATCTTGACATCGTGGGACCACTGTCACCTTCTAACGGTTACATCTATTGTCTAATGATGATAGATCGGTTCTCGCGATGGCCTGAAGCTGTGCCCATGAAGGATATGACTGCTCCAACAGTTGCAGAAAATTTCTACACAACCTGGATTTCACGTTTCGGATGCCCCTCCATCATAACAACCGACCGAGGCAGGCAATTTGAGTCAGAATTATTTCGTTGCTTGTCAAAGTTTCTCGGTGTGAAAAAAATCCGCACTACAGCGTATCATCCAATTGCGAACGGATTGATTGAAGAGTTTCACCGTCCTCTAAAGCAAGCAATAAAATGCTATTATGCAACTGAGCGCTGGACAGAAGTACTCCCCACCAGTTATGCTTGGTCTCAGATCTGCTCCTAAACTCGATCTAGGCTGTTCTTCTGCCGAGCTTGTGTACGGTTCTCCCCTCCGGCTGCCAGGAGAATTTTTTTGAAGAAAATTGTGCGCCTACTGATCCGACTACATTTGTCGGAAAGTTAAAAGACCACATGAGTCATATTCGCACTCCGCCCATGTCACGGCATGGTGTTAAACCTATATTTGTGCCCTCTTCAATTTCAACTACAGAATATGTGTTTTTACGTTGTGACAGTGTGAAACATCCCTTACGTCAACCGTACGATGGCCCCTTCCGTGTTATCAATGAAATGATAAAGTGTTTCACATTGATGTCAATGGCAAAATAATTTCAGTGTCCATTGACAGGCTAAAGCCCGCATATTTAGTGCAATCAGAAGTAACTGATCCTTGTCCTAGCACTACTCCCACTGCAGAAACACCACCTAGCACCTCATCTTCTACAAGTCAGCGTTGTTCAAATCAAACAACCCGTTCAGGACGTCGTGTTCGGTTCCCGGATCGGTTTCAGTCTTGAAAAATTCGCTGTCGCTAGGAGGGGAGTATGTGGTGACGATCAGTCAGTCTCAAAATATCTATGTGGGGTATAACACCCACACATCACGTGTACTGCACATGTACACCACGCACTGTTCACGTGGACATCAGCCAATAGAAAGTGTCCAAAGTTTGTCCTTTCCAAGGGGTAAGGATCCCCTAACATCCAGTTCCATCTCTGACTCCAGAACAGAAGGTTGCACGCCAACCTCTGTGCTTTTTCTGTTATGTGTAAATCTTAATTTTAAATCTTTATGTAGAATAAATAGTTTGTTTATGTTAAATAACGTGTATCACTTTAACCCAGAGTCACAACACTCTTCTGAGGGGGTTAGAGAGGTGCACAGTTTGAAAGCATGAACTTTTGGAGCAAATTAAGAGGCTCGTGGGTGTATTCTCCCCTCAAATATTTTTCAAATCATCAAAACCGATCTTTTTTTCCCCCTTTTGAGTTTGGTTTACAATCTTTTCACTAATTTTTCGGCATAAAACTAGATTACATAGGACTCACTCCAACGAGCCCCATATCGTATTTAAAAAAAAATAAATTATTAAATAAAAACAAAAACCCGACTGCGTGAAAACCAAAAAGAAAAAAACATAAGCACAGTAGTTTAGAATGTTATTAAGTACTACTGAATAACTACATCATTTAAACAGTTTTATAATCAATGCATACATAAGACAAATTATAAATTCAAAAGCAGACTAGAAGGATCAACTGATAGGAACTGATAATATGGTGACTGGTTGTTGACAATCCTAAAGTTAAGACTAATCGATTGACATAAGAATCATCAAAATTGGCCAAAGCGTTTAGCCTTCATAACGCCACATAGGAGCAAACAGACAGACTCATAAACACATTATCCTCCTTTGCGTCGCGCACGCGCAGTCAGGTAAAAAATATTGGAAGCATCGCATTGTTGCATAGTTAAAGTCAACGCATACGTAGATCTCTAGCAAAGTTAGTGTCTTCCCTTAAAATTAAACTTACATTCCCAAAAATATTTATGATTAACAGTTAACTTAGGTAAGCTTATAAAGTATTATTAATGCTTATACTCGTATTTATATTTCTGACAATGCACTAAACTTCAAACAATTGTAATAATAAATTGAATAAATACTTTTGTGCATAAAAGTAAAAAATAAGAAATAACAACGTCAAATAGCACAAACTGCAGTTTACTGCAGGCACTTGTTTCGGCGTTACAAGGAACGCCTTTTTCAATGGAAAATAATGAGCTTTTATCTGCAAAGACTTCCGGTCTGTAGCAAACTGCAATATAGGAGCTCATTTTGCTCATTTAAGTTTGCAGAGATTTGCACTAAAACTAACAAATCCAACTGCTCAAAGTTCAACATCAGCTCAAGTATAAGTGCTAAAGCTGCTGAGCTATGCCAAGTTTTCCTGAAAAAAAAACTTGTTACTTGGTAAAACAGATTTTAACGTTCGTTGGATTGCTGTTATGAAAAACATAACAAAGAAGTCTACAGCAGAAGCTAGAAGAATCCACGAATCGCTTCTGATAAATTAATTGGTTGATACAATGATAATAGATATTGATAGATGACGTATAAGTTTTTTTTTTGAAAAATTCATCTTGTATGAAGTAGGCACTAACTATTAGTAGCAGACTCATAAGGTAATATAAAAGTTAAAGTTGATTTTAGCAAGACTTACCGTTAGAAGGAGAGCTGGAACAGGTGTACATCGACGGGTATTTATCATCCCAATGATTTCTGGAAGTTGACCTTCGTGTGATCCCATAGCAAAAAATCTAATAAAAAATGTAAAATGGATTTATTTCACTTCTGTAACAAGAAGTTACGTTCAGAACTAAACGAGCCTACTTTCCCGTATACCAATGACTTTTCAGTATCTGATCAATATTCTCGAAATTAGCTAAAATCGCAAATTATTTCAAACATAATTTTTTAATATTTTAAGCTGACACCTAAAAATAAAATATGCCCCGCTCATCTAAATAATTAGATGCGTAAAAAAATAAATAAACGAACAAATAAAGTAGCACCACCTTTAAAACAGAAAGCAGCTAATATATTTCTTTCCCATTAAAAAAAAAAAAAAAAAAATCTTTAACCTCTTCCAAAAAGAAAAAAAAACCTGTTGTTTACCTCTGTTGACAAAAAATTTTTTTACAAAAATGAATAGATGTACTTTCAAAAAATAATTGAATAAAAAGGATACTATTTGAAATTAAAGAAATAATTTTCATTGTCGATAAAAAAAATCGTCTGTGCATATCTTTTTGTCTAAACTTAAAGTATACTCCAAAATTTTTCTGCCAAACACTGAATACATAAATTAAAACTTTAACGTGAAAATAAAAACAAATCACATAAACAATAACTATTTCAAAGCAAAAAACACGGCTGCAAAATCGGAGTCAGTCTCATTTTGGGACAAAAGAGATTCTGGAGCCGAAGGTTTTTAATTCAGGGACTCGAAGTTGGAATCGTTTTTTTTTAACTTAAAATCCGCAACTCTGCCAATGTTTGAGGAGTTGCACTTATTTTTGGATAAAGGAGTCTGAGCGGAATTTTCGAGTGTCAGAGTCGGACATTTTCCTCCGTGTACATTTTTGCAAAATCTACAAAGTAACAGACGAAGAGTCGGAGTCCGGCTACTGTTCGGGTACAGGAGTCGGAGTCAAGTGCCCCAAAATTTTCGGAGTCGGGATTTAGGCGTCAAGAGCTATTTCCAACAAAATTTGTTTGAAGTAAATCCGCCTTAAAGTTCGGAATCTATATTGACTTTCAGTTTCCCCGTAAGCGCTTATATTAAGGGATTTGAGCTGTTCAAAATTGAACGGAAAATTGTTCAAATCAAAAAGTGAAATATGGGATTGAGGTGTCCTCGCCGGGATCTTTCGAACAAAAGAAAAATTGTTCGAATAAGACGATTCACTCAAAAGTTATTAGGGGGGAGGGGCAGACAGACATACCGACCTACAGACATTTCCTCCCATCTCAATACCACACTTTCTCCAATTTTTTATTTTTCGATATTTCTTTAATTAATTTTTTTCTTTTTGACGTTTTTTCAAGATATTTTTAAGATGCATTAAGCCTTCTTTTATGCTTTTTTAGCCTACTTTCCCAGTAAAAGTCAGAGAAAGAAGAAAAAAGCATGAGAGAATTTTTGCATCTTGAAATATCGCGAAAAACAAAAAAAGTCAAAAATTTAAAAAAAAAAAAAAAGCGACAGATCGACTGTTCGTCGGCCCGTCTGTCTACCCCCCCCCCCCCCAATAACTTTTGAGTAAATAGTCTGATTCGAACAATTTTTTTTTGTTCGAAAGATCTCGGCGAGGACACTTCATTCCTGTATTTCACTTTTTGATTTGAAATATTTTTCGTTCAATTTTCAACAGTACACTGTTAAAAATTCAGGAAGATTTTCTGGTAATTGTTACTGTAAAATGGCGGGCTAACACATCGCTGATTTTTACGGTAATTTTTACCGGAGAAATAAGCGATCCCAGCGCCAATTGGTTGTTGCGGTCTACCAAGGAAACCGTAAAATTTTACAGTAACATTTGACTTTTACGGTAATAGTTACTGGCAACATGGATGCCAGTAACAATTACCGTAAATTTTCCGGAAAATTTTTAACAGTGTACAAATCCCTCAACAATATCGCCTACGGGAAAATAAGAAAAAAATCTATAGCAATAAAGTTCGTCTGAGCAACAACAACAAAACAAAATTTAAAATAAAATAAATAGAATCATTCTATTTATTTTATATTTTGTTTCCACTACATTTTTTATTCATCATTTGCGAAATTTAGCTTATTTTTAATGATAATGTTATTTTATTACAATGCATTGGAAACAAAATAATATTCACCTCTTTGCTTTTAGAACACCGATGAGAAAAATCAAGTATTATGTATTTAAAAGTTAGTGTTATATGGGGAAACCAAACTTTTGAGCCCAAGACAGACAATTTTTCGTAAAAGTTTCACAAAAACAAAGTGAAAACTTATTACAGTTGTTATCATACTTTTTTTTACAGTGTATTGAACAAAAATTAAATTCTTTCCTTTAAAATTCGTGTTGCATCAAAACCGTGCAGTTATGAATTAAAGTTTTGTACCTTGTAATAACGAAACCCTCTTATAATAATCGCAAATTTGGTACCGTGTAATATCGAAACCGTGTTGTACAAGTACCGTGTTATAAAAGGGACGCCTGTATAGATAAATAAAGAAAATTAACTACAACGCAATCAGAACTAATGTCATTTCAATGTCAACTTTTTTTCAGATGTCAGGTCAGTTGCGGTTAAAAAATCGAAAATATGGAAGAAACGGAGGATCTCGGAATATGAGGAAGTAGAGGATCATCGTTAACACCTCAAATCACGCTTAGCCACGTGTTTATCATATCGTGTGGCAAACAATTTTTTGCTTTTAATGGCGAAGCATAAAATTAATAGCTGATGTTACGGTACTTCATCAAATTAATGTGATCGTAAAATGAGGCGACAGCCCAAATTTGACAAATACCATTAATTATTTCTAAATTATGAAACATGTTCTTATATAAAATAGACGAGTTGCCATCGAAACAATCTATCTTTGGAGTGACTTGAGCCAATATAGAAACCCCAGCTATTTTTTCTCTCTTTACAAGGTTTCTATTATTAACTGTACGAGCGAAGCAGGATCGAGTTGGCGATGGCTATGAAGGACTAAAGCATTGTAGTTTCAAAGTTCTAATTATTTGGTTTTGTACTTTAGAAGGTAGATAATACGACGATATTTAATGCTTTTTTTATTCTTAATTTACTGAATGGAACTGCAAATTTGATCGTATGATGATAATTTCGAAAAATGGAACTAAAAATTTGGCCAAGTGATGATAATTTTGCTGAATAGAACTCCAAATTTTGCCGAATGATGACAATTTTGCCAAATTGTCATATATGTAGACAAAATTTTCCGAATAAGGATATTTTTGGAAGGTCGCAGTGACTATTCGTAACCTCCCATCGGGGTGTCCCCATCTCCCTGATTAACTCTTAGGATTTCTATCGCAGAAAAAAAGATTATTACTACGATATTCTATAATTCACACACCGCGTAAGTATGTTTCAAGTTGTCATTGACTCGACGTGTCTCAATCATATCCCATAGCAGTTTTTTTTATTTCTCTACATGTCTAATATTTGTATTTGCCACCATTTTTAGGGAAGCATGCTGTATATTTGGACAGGCAAGAATGACTGTGGTGCAAGTCAAGAAATCTACATTTTACCTTTAGCATGGATTTGGGTTCTAAGTTGTGAAAAGGAGGTTGAAATTTATTGGCCACTAGAAAAGCCTAAAACTTGTTCACTAACCTAATGCTTTTCTTTTAGTGAGAAAAGTAGTGGTGTAAATCAGTTTCTCCGGGCAGCAGGCTAGATCAGCGGCTAAGAGAATTTCCTATTATACTGTGGTCATATTAAAGATAGATTAGATGTAAACAATAAAATGCGCCATTTAACGACGTCAATAACGTGTTTGGCTAAGACAAGAAAAAATTTTCCATCTTTTTTTGGGGGATACAAATTTACCTCCAAAAATAATGTTTCAATACAAGTTTTATTATAAATTTATAACTCTTTCTTTATCTGCCGAACTTTTCAGAAAGAAATTCCAATTCTTCATTTTGAAAAAAGTAAGTTATTTTAACTTTTTAACTTTGCCCCACATTCTCCTACTTATATGAGGATAAAATTCCTCCTCTTGACGTTTCAGTCCTGATTTTTGACAGATTTTTTAAATTAAACCTTCACTTACTCAAAACTAAGTTATGATTATTTCCACCAAACTCATTCTAACCAAGCTATTTTTTTTTCGCTCAACATACCTAATACATTGATTTTCTTCTATGTCTGAACTTTATACATAAAAATAAGTGTACATAAAAATACCTTGCAGATGTAAATAGATTTCCATTCACACTTCCAAACACGGAGAGAGCAACGAAAATGGGCATGCACCAAACTACTTTCGGTCCGAGCATTAGGGTGGAAAACGTCTGGAAAGAAAAAACTGGTGTTGAGACAAAATAGTTACACAAGTTTCTCGCGATAGAAGTTTAGCGAAAATTTTAATGTATTGGTCAACTACAATAGTAGTCAAGTCCCGACTTACGCGAGGGATGCGGTCCAAGACTCCTCGCGTAAGTTGAAATTATCGCGTTGTGGAAAAATATACGTACATAATTTTTTTAGAACCGTACCGAATTTCTTTAGACACTTATAAACACCCCTCAATCTGCTTTAAAGCATTCCTCAACTATACATTACAGTCTCTTAGATAAAGAACAGAACTTTTACTGTATTTAAAAAATAAAAAGGGTTTTATTCAACATGAAATACTTTAAGATGCACAAAATGAATGATCAATGGGAGTGAAAGACATAAAATAAAACAGCACGGTACGCAGAGGATGTAATAATAATAAAATAATGCACTATAATAGTACTGTACACTGTACAGTAGATACAGTAACATATTTATGAGTTAAAAAAGGAAGGTAATGATAATTTATGCTCTATGATTATTTGTGGCTAAATTTGTGACAACAGCCTTTCTTCCCGATCTCTTTAATGCATAATACAAGAGCAGCTTCCATTTTCATTAACTTTGCTAGACTGATCTGCAATCTTAAATATTAAAACTAAGTTGTGAACTTTTACGGACATCGTTTTGTTATGACTTTTAATTGTACGCATGGAAGATCCACTCATATTTATTGTTGTACTACCATCGGCGTTTTGCAGTTGTTCAAGCACCTCGAGAATCTTAAGCCTTTTTTTTTTTAATCAGAAACTTTTTCTTCCTATCTTCACAAATTTTGAATAAAGTTTCCACTAAGCCAGACCAATATATTTCATCAACTTTAATATTTAGAATGAAAAAAATAAATAAATGAAAGATGCTGAGCGGTTATTTGATGCACTAACAACTCGGTGTGTAGACTGGTTTGATGTGGGAACTTTCACTCTCAGTGATGCTTGAAGGGATGTAACAACATTCACGAAATCATTATTTAGTAACCAATAACGAAACCGATACTTCCTTCTAAAAAAATCGTGTTGTGGACGAAAAAATCGCGTTACCTGCAAAATTTGTAACTTTGGGAGTAAATCGCGTTATAGCCATTTCGCGTAAATCAATTCGCGTTGTAGCGGGAGTCGACTGTAAACAAAATATTGAATAATAATTCTTTTTTAAAAATGATCTTGAGATGTCTTCTTGGGTCTTGGGAATTTCCCCCAAAAAAGTGAGTGACATAATTCGTGGAGGACCCCTGAGTAGAGTAATCAGTATGACATTCAACTGAAAAGGGTATAAATAATCATATGAGAAAACGAAAAATATATGTCCCTCGCCAGCCTTGCTGTCTTTTGGTCAAACAAAAACGTCAATGGGTTTCGATCACTTGGGTTTCTCGTTCAATTACCACCAACATCATTCCACTTTGCCACAATAACGATTTGAACGGGATTGAGATAGCACTTGATAATAAATAAGTGCAAGATCACCACCTTGCGCCATTCAGAGCACGCAGTTAACTGATTTGTGGTTTTCACATCATAGGGGTCTAGTTTGAGCTGATCTTCTCAACAAGTCTAACCAGACTAATTGATCTTTCCACCACATCTAATCAGACTCTCAGACACCTTCCATCCAATCTAACCAAGCTAGCTGATCTTCGTATCAAATGTATTCGGCTGATTTTCACATCAAGTCTGATCGGATTAGCTGATCTTCACATCAAGTCTGATCGGATTAGCTGATCTTCACATCAAGTCTGATCGGATTAGCTGATCTTCACATGAAGTCTGATCAGATTGGCTGATCTCATCAAGTGTGATCAGCTTGACTGATCTTCACATCACGTGTGATCAGCTTGGCCGATTTGCACAGCAAGTCTGATAAGCTTGGACTATTTTTACAGCAAGTCAGATCAGCTTCGCCGATCTTCACATCAAGTCTGAATCTAATGTTCTATGTTTCAGCTTCAAATTACTAGCATATTTAAGAACAATTGGAACCTTAATTTCCTTTTCTCCAGGAAATTGGTGACATTAATAGAATGTCAGAACTACAAAAAAATGATAGATGCATGCGTCGTTTGTCGAACTGCTATGATAGTAACATGCGTCGTTTGTCGAACTGCTATGATAGTAACATGCGTCGTTTGTCGAACTGCTATGATAGCAACATGCGTCGTTTGTCGAACTGTTATAAGCTTCTTTTGATTGAGTGTTGATCACAACAGATGTGCATCGCGGTAGTCTCTGTTTGGACTCCCAAAGCAAAGGCAACTTAACCACAAACCTTAAGCATTACGTATTCGCATTCAATTAATAATTATTTTCTCTCATTAAAAGTGCAAAAACGATGTAGAAACCTTCACAAGACATAACATGAAAAACAGGGGTGCCCATCTAGGGGAAAGAGTCATGGCGCAGATTGCGCCATTGAAATTTTTAGGGAGGGGTTGTTTTGAGGGGTATTCTCAATTTTAGAGGTGGGGGCTCTTGCTTGGGGGGGGGGGTCTTCGCGATGGTTTACGGGGGGTGCGCCCTTAAACTTAGGGAAGGGGCACCGCTGCGAAAAATATAGAGATAAGAGTTAGAAAACCACATACATTTAGAATATCTGCTCTACATGGTTTTGAAACAAATTAAAAAGAAAATTTTACACCCCAAGCCATTTCATCCTAATGCTTATTCAAACAAAATACACGAACATAAAATAAAAAAGAAACTATTGTCATAAACGATCGACCACCTTCGATTTTACACGTTTTGCTAAATATGTTGTAAATCACTGAAGAGTTTATCCTGAAATTTCGAGAGGGTAAAGAAAATCTCAATCCTTATCAACTCTTAATTTCTTTTTAGCCCAATACAATGCCAGTTTCAAAAAACTTAATAAATGGCTAAAGAAACAATGTCTTGCAGTGTTAATATAAAATGACTTTAATATTCTATTTTAAATGAGCTTATGTTTAACTAGCAGCTACGAAATTTATATAATTTGTTAGCATTTTCATAAAATTTTTCAGGGAAAAATGATAACAATATTTTCGATAGAATGAGTATGAATCAGATATTTATTGCTCTCAAAAAGAACAAACAGTAAGGGGTTTGCTCCGTATGTATTATTCGTTTTGGGGTCATTAATGGTGTACGTTAGATAAAAAAAAATAACAAGAGCTTTCGATTCGTTTTTTCTCACCAACCCCCGGAAGGGCAACCTCTTCCATTTGGAACGCTTTGTGACCTTATCTCGCTTCGATCGGTTATCAAATACTTGATTGCTTATCCAGTTGATGCAGTAGCTTGAATCTATTTTCGCTTGATTTTAACCTGCTGCACCTATTGGGCAGGCTAGAATTGATTTTTTACGTTTTATTTCTGCATAAATGATACTGTTCCATTCCACCTACCATCCCACTCTTCCTAACTCTCCCTATATAGTGGCAGTTCAGAAGGCTTGCCTCAAAAAATGTGCCCATATATTGCACCGAGCAGTCTAGTTTTAAACGATAGTCATACCACAACCTGACTAAAATGGTTTTCTTTTTATTTAATGAAATTAAAATACAGTCTATGTAAAATATACAGTAAGTAATGGCGGGTTGGGAGAAATTCAAAAATCATTGCTCTTCACCAGCAGTGCAAAATTATTGCTCTCCAGGAGAATTAATCTGTAGTGTTATGCAACAGTTTATTAAAAGAAAAGAAAATGATACTCTTCAGGAAACCATGTAGAGCAGGTGGAATTCTTTTCATAGCAGACGTACAATAAATATTTTCTGAATACCGCTGACAAATATCCAGTGATAATATGAATTTTTGTGAAACATTTTACAGTTGAATAATCGTTTGGGTTTAATTTAGTGCAAGCCCATGGTAACAGACCCCGGATCATTAATTACAAAAAACACCCTAGCCCATCTCACAGTATTTTATTCAAATGTAAGAGACCGCAACATGACATTTTTTTTTTGCCATCACTATTTGATTTACTGTCAGATTAGCACATTCTTTTATTTTGCGTTTGTGTGATGGTAGGGCAAATCGAAAATAAAATGATTTGCTGATCACAGTAAATTAAATACTTATGGCAATAAAGTGTCACGTTGTGGACTCTACATTTGGACTAGATATTGTGAAATGGCCTCCCTACGAAGCCTCTATACGTATAGCTTAGGTTCTGGTTTCATTGCGTGAATTTTATAAAAGAACATGGGCTCGACTTCGACTTAATGCAGTTAAATTTTTTAGATTTCCAGAATTTTTTTTTTTTGCTCAATATCAGATAGATTCCTTAAGATACTTCCGTTACTGTGCCAAAAATTACTATTTGAAATATAGCTTCTGGAAACCTTTAAAACTTAAACTGTATTTTATAGAAGGGAAATCCATGTTCTTTATAAAATTCCTGCACTGAAACAAGAATCTAACACAGCGTTTCTAAACCTTTTTTGACCAGAGGACCAGCGAGAGCTTTTGAAAAAAAGAACCAAGTTCTTCATAAAATTCATGCAATGCAATGAAACAAGAATCTAACACAATATTCCTCAATTATTATTATTATTTTTTTTTTTTTTTTTTTTTTGATCCGAGGACCAACGAGAGCTTTTGAGGGGGAAAAATCGCGGACCGGTCTTTTTTTCCTTTTTTTGCGGACTAGAGAGATATTTTTTCCTATCTTTTTTCGTTTTACTCCCTTTTCTTTTTTTCTGTTTCAAAAAAAGAAACAAAAACTTTTGATTCGGAGACTTTCCTTCCTTAAAATAATAATAAAAATAATAATAAATGGTAATGTTAAACTTGGTGTTAAATAAGTTACAAAAAAATTTAAATGATAAGAATAATATAAGTCATTATTGTAATCTAAATATATAAAGGTGACGGTGTTTGTTTCTTTGTACCCGATGGCCAGGAGGCGCCATAGCACCTACAGCTCTGTAACTTGGTACAAAACTCGAACGTACTCCGGGGGTCTGCACTTCGAAGCCCGAATTCTAAATTTCGCATTAGTTTTTTCAAAATTAATGAATTAAGTCAAAATTTCACGCAATTCGCCAAAGCTTTAGTTTAAGAACAATATATCGAGAAAGAAAAAACACATAAGGGTGGGGGGGGGGGCGTGGATTTTTTTTTTTTTTTATTCAACGAACTTTCTTTAAATTCTTTGCACGGGCATCGCAGTGCGGGTACTGCTAGTAATTATACATAAATAATTAACATTGCGGAAAAATCAGAGAAAACTATAAAAATTTGAAAAATCACATAAAAGATGCACAGGAATATTATTATTATTGTTATGTATTTGTTTTCTTTGTTGAGTAAAGAACATATTTTAATGTCGACAAGCAAAAAACTCTGAAACGGTAAAATTTTTCTTATCGGTCCGCCAGACCACTATTTGAGAATCCCGAGTATAACATGTGTGGAGTTCTTGCAGGATAGTTTGTTCAACAAATAATAAATGTATTACAGTTGAATTACTTTTTAGCCTTTTCAAAATAAACAACATCTTCAAATTAGCAAAGTCTTACTTTAGAAAAAGATTTTTTTTCCTGTCGACTAACTTCATATAAAGTGATATAAGGCTGTTTTTACTCTCAATATTAAGGCTAATTTATTTTTTAATTTTTAGTGATCTTTTTACCTTTCCATTTGAGATATTTTTCTAGAGCATGCTTAGTAACAATGTCTTGTATGTCATCATTTTCAAATGACGAAAAATGTTTTTAGAAATAGATCTCGGTACTCATCATGTGATATCAATATCGATACCCTGTTTTAAAACCTTGACATACATTAATATGTTTCAAGAAATTTTCAAGAACAACAGCATCCAGCCTTCATTTTAATTTTGAGGTTTTGAAGTCAAATTATGTTTTTCACAATCGCGAATTGCGATAGGTTCTTACTCTTCGGATATCTTGTTTCTACAAATGAAATGGAAGTGACCAAGATACACTGCTCAAAACAATTAAAGGATATTGTAAGTTTTTGTACAAAAAAAGGTATTAGCAAATATTTTTTTGCATAGAATCGAAGAAGGGAGTTGTAATGCAAATTCTTTTTAATTTTAAGCGTCGCAGTATGCAAATTTTGAGTTTGACGTCGAAGACGACGTTTCAGTGGCGGCGAATGAGATTTCGCTCTTAACTTATTGTAAGACTACGCAGAAAATAATGATCGACATTCAGTAAGCGCGTTTTTTCGATGAATGCGATGCCTCAACGAACTCATTTAACGGAATCAGAAGCTTCTAAAGTGGTTGTCAGGCTAGAAGGAAACAAAACACAAGCCAAGGCAGCAGAAGCTATTGGAGTTTTGCAAAATATGATTTCTACGAGATGGAAACAGTTTTTACACTGTAAAAAATCTCGGAAAACTCTCTGAATATACAAAAAAATTTTCCGTAATACACAGATTCGTACGCCCTCGGCAGTTTTCTGCTATAATCAAAAACCTTTCCCGTTTAGCAAGAAAGTAAGAGTCGACGCATGCGCAGCTCACACGGCAATTTTATAGTCCAGCAGCAAATCCAAACTGAAACTTTCGAAAGCACGCAATGAAAACAAGTGCTGACTCATGTATGCGAAGTAACACTCATCAAAGGGATTAGTAGAAGTTTTGTTCCTCGCATGAATTCACTGAAGATAATTTTAAAGTCTTATATTTTCTTGCTTATGTATCGTCATGAGATTGAATTTGAAGCTATGTCACTTATTTTTAAGTACGAAGTGCAAATTCTCGACACATGCTCGCGGAAGGAATACAAACTGAAATTAAAAACCAAATAACTGCCGAGAGGACGCCATGTAAATTCGTTGCGTCGCATAACTTGTGTAGGTAATTTACTTTTTTCTTGGATACTTTTCTTCTTTCTACCAAATGGGTAATTCTTGTTGGCAGAATTTTATTCTGTCATAAAAATCACCTTTTTGGTGACCAAAGCCTGCAAAAGACCACCACCGACGAATAGGTAAGTCGCTATTACTTTAAAGAGATTTAGTTCATATAAATCTCGTTAAAAAAACTATTTTAATCTAGTTTTATTCTGTTAAATTTATGAATTGAAGATTATAAAAAACTTTAAATAAGTGTTATTGTGTACTTTGTTTTTATGTGTCAATCTCAGTTAATATTTGGCTGAACATTTATGTATCAAGCATTATGAATTAAATGTTATAATATGCAAATTGTCAGGTTTGATAGTTCGTCTTTAAGGTTGCATGTTTTCATTCTCTTGTAAACAGTGTAGATAGATTGTATGAAGTAAAAAAAAAAACTATCTCTTGTAATTAGGAACATAGTGCTTCAGTATTATCTAAAACCGATATCTCTTTAAATATTTGCATTAGCGAAACGCTTTAAATTAGTTAAATGTGTATTAATTTCTTTAACAAATAGATACATATATGTATTTAAAAGTGTCTTATCGTTTTACGAGCCTCAATTTTACCAAAAGCAAAAAAAAAAAAAAAAGACTTAATAAAATAATTTTGTATTTTTACACCATATTAAAGCATTTGACTTATAATTTATATGATATTTTGATTTATAATGTATATGATACTTTGATTTATAATTTATATTATACATGAAATATTATTTATTTCAGCAGAGCTTCATTAGTACGATTTATTTTAGTTGCAATATACCTGCCCTTAAGGGAAAGAAGCTGCAAATATAACAAACAAGAATTATTTCTCAATAATATATTTTTGTATATATATGAAATACACAAGCAATGAATAGCAATGAGAAAAAGAAAATTAAAAGTAGCAATTATTAGAATAAAGTTGAAAGGTTGAATTCGGAGCTCATCAGCCGTGGAAGATTCGATAAATATGGTCAAAAGACGAAAAGATATTAAACTACTTACAAGGGGGTTGCTTTTTTAAGGGGAGGGGGGCGCTTTATAGCATTTTATGGGTGCACCATCACTCTTATGGTGGGGGTGGGAGATTCTCGTATGTATGAAATGGAATAATCATGTAATAGAGTTCAATGTTTTAATAAATAAAATATATATTGCATTTTGCGCACACTGTAAAAAAAAAATCAGTAACCTATTTTGAATAAGTATTTATATTTGTGATGAGCTGGAAAAGGGCAAGAACAGAAGAATCAACCCAAATGGTTCCAGCAGGGGGACTTGGTGTCATATTTAAATTCATCAATTTCTCTGTTGGTACTTTTCGGTACACTTTGTTCGTCAGAGAAGTTGACTTGAGGTGAACGAATTCCGGAACGCGAAGGGTAGGTAAGTCCTGTCAAATTTTATCCGAAGATAAAAGCTATCAAGTTTGATACAAGATATGTTTTTAAGTTCTGCATTAAAAATACAATATGTTGATAGGTTTGTCTTGAAAATATTGAGAGAAAAACTGAAGTTTAAGATTGTTTAACCCACTTTTCAGAAGGTACCCCCACTCCAATTCCCCGACGATTTTGTGATTAGGAATGAAACTACTAGATTATTTCATAATTTTTCAAAAATTTATAACTGTGCATATGTTATGCTGTTAACCATGCTATTTGTCATTAGAAATTCAAAAAAAAAAAAAAAAAAAAAAATCAACGAATGATTCTAAAATTGCTTGTATTATTGCTCTTAGATATGAAAGAATTGAAACTGATATGGTATGCAATACTATAATAAAGAATTATATTTTAGAAAAAATCACGGAAAAAGGATTCCGAAATTCTCGGAAACGTTTTTGAAAATTGTTTGGAGAATTCCGAAATACTCGGAAACGTTTTCGAAACTTTCATGAACCACAGCTGCACAGAATACTCAGAAACTTTTCTGGAAATTACGGAAAGAGGATTCCGAAATACTCAGAAACGTTTCTGAAAATTACAGAAAGAGGATTCCGAAATGCTCAGACACGTTTCTGGACATTACAGAAAGAGGATTCCGAAATACTCAGAAACGTTTTTGAAACTTTCATGAACCACAGCTGCACGATATACTCAGAAACGTTTCTGGATTTTTTTTACAGTGTAGAGACTGGAAATGCTAGCCGAAGATCAGGGCAAGGTCGCAGACGGTCAACAACGCTCAACGAAAACCGTTATTTAGCTTTAAGGCTCCGAGGCACCAAAGTATGAATGCCAACCCACTACAACGACACCTTCGCTCCGTTACTGGCACCACAATTTTGACACAAACTGTCCGAAATTGCGTTCACGCTGTAAGTATGTATGCTCGTCGACCAATGGTCTGTGTCACATTAGTTGTGAGCAGGGCTGTGGAGTCGGAGTCGGAGTCGGAGTCGAAGAGTCGGAGTCGGACTGATTTTGGCGTAAAGGAGTTGGAGTCGGAGTCGGTAGAAAATATGCCGACTCCGACTCCGACTCCGGTCTACTTTTTTTTCTTTAATTTTCGCTGACTCTCCTGGCATTTTTTGAAAAACTGACTACCAGTTGATTCGATTACATGTATAAAAGCCTACTAATAAGAAAACAACTGTCATTAATAACCAGCTGGCTTTATTGTTCATCGAATTTTCTGTAATAGCCACCTACGCTGTTCCCTAGTTTGCTTGTTTTTCAACATTCTTGAAATAATAGCAACTGTGAGCACGGTTTTCTTACCTAACATTTTATATTTTTTTAATCACTTTAAAACAACAATAATAAAATGTTTTAAAATCACTTTAAAACAACAATAATAACATTTTTTTTACTTCTACCTCAGTTATAAAATTGTAAAAGGAATGTACCCCTTGAGCAAGTTGGAGCCCGTAGTTCGAGAGGTATCTTACGGTGTTCTGTAATTCAACTTAGTGTTGGCGTGCAAAGGCGCAAATCTAAAGACATGATAAAATATATCTGTCTTTTCAATTTAAGGACGACATCTACAAGCTTGATTCTCAACAAAAGTATGAAATAGAACAAATATCTTGGTTACAACACTCAAATAATTGCAGTTAATCTTAAAATCTTCATTTCAAGATTAATTCTAAAGCAGCCAGTAAAATTAAAATTAAAAATTGAGGGAATAATTATAGGAAAAAGAAAAGCTATTTGTACAAAGCTGTATATTGCCGCATTTTCTGTAAAATTTTCTCCAAGCGTACATGTACCCCATATTTTCCCTCAATACAAGTATAGTGCCTTATTTTCGTTGAAATTTTATAGATGAAATATAATTTCAAATTTATTGGGGATTTTTTTTTTCAGAATTAAAGTATGTGTATTGTTTTTATAAACTCTGAAATATACTTGAGGTGTCACCCACCAGATGGATCTCGGCCGGAGCAGACCGCCCTCGCTCTAGAAAGGTTTTTTCACTTAGCAAAAAAAGCGTTTTTGAAAACCACACGATTTGATCAACATCTATTCGTTAAACATTAATGGGGAGCAAGTTAAACCTTTTCAATTTTTTTTAACAATAGGATGATTATGTGATTTCAATTTTAAAATCGTAATTATTGGAACAATTTGATTTTCAAATTCAATTTCTGACGTTGTATGCTTCTTAATTTTACAAAAAAAATACAGCGCTTAAATTTCATAAGAAACAAATTAATATTTCAATCTCTGTATAGAGGTTTTCCTCCCTTCTCATGAGGGGGATAGGGGTTGAATTGAAAAATAAATAAATAAAAAAGCCGGAGTCGGAGTCGGAGTTGGAGTCGGGTGTTTCGAAACCCCGGAGTCGGAGTCGGGGTCGGAGTCGGCTATTTTCCTTCCGACTCCGCAGCCCTGGTTGTGAGACACCGTCGCGTTACAGGGAGTGGGTAACAGAGCATGTGAATTGGAGAAGAAATGAATGGAGCAATGTTTTTTTCTCTGACTAGTCCCGTTCTTGTCTTTATTCATTTAATGGTGTATTTTCATCTGGAGGGAGCTTGGCACTAGAAACAATCCAGCGTTCGCACCCGAAAGTGTCAAATTTGGTGGTGGTGATGTGATGGTGCATGTTGGCATTTCCATTGATGGGCGCACCGAGCTGCATGTCATATCGAATGCAACTCTGACCGGTCGTCAAAGTAGGGATGAGATCCTCACACCTATTGTAGTCCCTTACCCTGCAGCAATTGGAGGTGACTTCATGTTAATGGACGAAAAATTGCAGACCACATCGTTCTTACTTGATGAATGATTTTCTTTTGGCGGAAAGAATCATTCGAATGGAATGGGCTGCGTGTTCTCCAGATATGAACCCAATAGAGCATATTTGGGACATTCTAGGCAACGAGTTTTTGGACGCCTACCACCTCCCCTAACTCTCCAAGAGCCGGAAAGAGCGCTTCATGAGGAGTGGGGCAGAATACCCCAGCCCCTCATTAATAACCTTATTAATTCCATGCCTCAGAGGTGTTTTACATTGCTGGTCGTCCGGGGTTACCATATCCCCTATTAGAAGCAATTTTCTTTTAAGAAAACCACAATTTTTTATCGCTTTTCTCATACGCACAAAGCGCTTTTTTTTTTTTTTTTTGTACCCAAAAGTTGAAAAAAAAAAGTATTTTTTTTTGCCATACAAGTGTAATTTTTCTCTCAAATAGTTCACTAACGCTTGTCGATAGTATATCAATCATCCAAAAAGTTCTAAAAGGTTCAAAATCAACCCAAAACCTCAATATCCTTTCATTGTTTTGAGCACTGTATTAGCACCCGTCATATTATGACTGGTGATTTTCTAGAATAGGAAATGCGACGCATATCCATAAAAAAGAAATGGTGATTAGGCTACGGTAAAAAAGTTAAATATTTTATGGCAGATTACACTTATCATAAAAGATATTACGGTGTATAACATTATGTATTTTATTTCTTATCGATCTTAAATGATAAGAAGTAGTAATATGGAAATTGTGTATAAAGAGGAAGTTTTGCTGTTACAGTTCATCTATAAGGTGTTTTTTTTTCCTGAAAAAACGCAATTTTACACACAAAAAAACTTTTTTTAAGGTAAGATCTTCTTGAGTTAAGCCCTGAAAAGAAAATGATTAAAAATAAACCGCAGACGATTTGAAACTATGACAACAAACATTTCGCTCTCTAAATAAATATTTAAAATAATCGTCGTCATCAACTTTTGGTTTAGAGAGGATAATAAGCAATTCGTAACTCCAACGAACTATAGGGGGCACTGCAGTCACTGTCTAATGGCGGAATTAAAAATTAAAACAAACGCATGTGGTAACGAAGAAAATGCTAAAAGTGTTGTGATTTTTGTTCGTATGTATGATTTTTTCGCTTTATTCATTTGAAAAGATTTTTCAAAGTCTTTTGGTTATTCTGACCCATATAGAAAGAGATTAGAAACCAAAAAGTATTACGAAAGTAAACAATTAATGCAGAACACACAGTAAGTTGTTCTGAAGCAGCCATTTTCACGATGTTGAATTCGGAATTCATAAATTTTTGGTTCGCTTAGAACGGCATTTTCATTTTGTACCGTTTTTTCTATACATTAGTGCATATTAAGTTCAGTTTCGTGACATTTCCGGCATTTGTTGACATTTTTGTCACATAGTGCACATACGTGGCAGACTGTCAAGAGTAACGTTTAACACTAGATAATTTATTTCTATGACTATATGATTGGATATCTAAAGAAATCATGCATTTAATTCATTCGTCATGGAACCTGATATGCGAAATCTTGTCAAGATACATTATTCTTTCACACAATTTTAAAACCATAAACTTATAAACAGATTTTTGGCGAACTTTTATTTTTTATTGTTCAAATTCTTAACGTTCTTTCTGGATTTTTCAATCTGTTCTGCGATAAATATTTTCAAGAAAATTTATTTGCATACTTTCTATTTCAGTAGGATACTGTAGTCAAAGGTTATTTAAATCATTTATGTGGAATTAGGTTAAGGAAAAGTGTCCATAGTCAATGTTGTTAAGTTCGTTTTTTTTTTTTTCATCGAATTGAAAAACTGATATTTATTCAAATTCACTCAGAACAAAATAAATAAAATGTGTACTCATAGTTTATATATGGTGGTAGTTTTCTTTTCAGTTGATTGACCATTATTTCTTTTTACTTATCGAATTCTGTAATCTTACTATCATTTTATTCCACTCATGATAAAAATTAAAAATGGTTTAACTAAAAACGCGAAATCTCGCCAAGGCTACTTTGCTCGCACAATTCCAAAACTATAACCCTAAACAAATTTGGCGAAACCTTTCAGCTGAGAATAAAAGGAATAAAGTAAATTCTTTCTCGGTTAAACATTTTTCATTTTGTTCTACGATAATAAATTCAAGAAAATATTTTGCATACTGTCCATTCCAAATAAATGCTGCTGTAAAATATGATTAGTTAAATTAATTTAAGATTAAAAAAAACTCATATTCTTTCAAATTCATACAAAACAATAAAAATTTTTACCTGGTATAACGTTATCCAATTTTGTTAATCCAGAGTTTTCTTGTTTACGCTTCCACCATTTAATACTTTTTTGAAAGAAATAAGGAAAACTAACATTATTTTGAGAAGCTCGAGAATACTACTAAGGGACGAATTAATTTCTGTTGTTGAAGGCGTTCTTAGACATGTTGAATGCGTTACTCAGAACAAACTGACCGCGTTTACGTCAACAGATTGACGTGGAGCGCGACGTGGCAATGTTTTAGTTGCATTCGCAGTTTTATAAATCACCGCAAGGTAGCGTATTCGAGCGCTGGAGTTCCGAATTGCTCAATACTTGTTATGCATTTTTTTAACGACATAACTTTTACTTTATTTCTGGTTTCGTCAATCTGTTTTAAACATTGGCCTAGCAAAACATTTCTCATAAGCATGTACTTTTTTTTTTTTTTTTTTTTGCCACTTTCAACAAATGAAAAATATTATTTTGTGAAACGAAACTTCTAGGAAGTGTGTTTATATTTATGCATTTGCAATGAAAGCAACACATTATTCGGAACTCCAGCGCTCGAATACGCTACCTTGCGGTGATTTACAAAACTGCCGATGAAACTAAAACATTGCCACGTTGCGTTCCACGTGTGTCTGTTGACGTAAACACAGGCAGTTTGTTCTGAGTATTTATTAACGCAATCGATGAGTCTTAGTTTGCTTTCAGCTACAGAAATTAATTCGTCTCTTAGTAGTATTCTCGATCTTCTCAAAATAATGTTAGTTTTCCTTATTTCTTTCTAAAATATGAGTTGGTTGAAAATAGTGAAAGCGAAAACTGGATTAACAAACTTGGATAACGTTATACAAGGTAAAATTTTTTATTGTTTTGTATGAATTTGTAAGAATATGAGTTTTTTTTAATCTTAAATTAATCTAACTAACCATCTTTTACAGCAGCATTTAGTTGGAATGGACGGTATGCAAAATATTTTCTTGAATATATTATCGTAGAAGAAAATGAAAAATGTTTCACCAAGAAAGAATTTACTTTATTCCTTTTATTCTCAGCTGAAAGGTTTCGCCAAATTTGTTTAGTGTTATAGTTTTAGTATTGTGCGAGCAAAGTAGCCTTGGCGAGATTTCGCGTTTTTAGTTAAACCATTTTTAATTTTTATCATGAGTGGAATAAAATGGTAGTAAGATTACAGAATTCGATAAGTAAAAGAAATAATGGTCAATCAACTGAAAAGAAAACTACCACCATATATCCGTAAGAATTCTGTAGATGATTTGCATAACTTGACATAATTAAATCGTAACTCAGAAATTAGAAAAATCGAAACAGAAAAATTTTAAATTAACCGATTCGGGAATTTGAGAGAAATACATCAGCAACAAATGCAAAACAATAAGCGCTAGCCAAGCAAGGCAAAGAAGTATCATCTTCTTTCGATAATAATTTGTAATGTCATATTGAATTTTCTAGCATTAATTGTTGTTCTTGTCAGGCCACAATTATTATTTAGTTTTATCAAGAATTGATAAATATCGAATTCAACATCGTGGAAATAGCTGCTTAGAACTACGAAGTTTGCATTAATCTTTGACGTTTAGTAATGCATCTTGAATTCTCATTTCTTTCTACGTAGGCCAGAATATCCACAAGACTTTGAAAATTAATTTAAAAAGAATAAAGCGAAAAATATCATACATACGAACAAAAATCACAACACTTTTAGCATTTTCTTCGTTACCACATCCGTTTGTTTTAGTTTTTAAGTCGGCCATTAGACAGTGACTGCAGTGCCCCCTATAGTTCGTTGGAGTTGCGAATTGATAAATTTTCACACTTCATTTAAGTAAAATAATATTAAAAAAAGGAAAAAGTGAACTAACAAATTTAAGCGTTGCTAAACCCTACAGTTAAATGACTAGATTTTTAAGAACTAAATTAAATATTTATAGCCCACATAATAGTAATTTTTTGGATCGAGTAAATGTTTTAGGTTTTAAATTTTATCAAAGTTTTTTTTACTACTTTTAATGAGTTTGAATATTTTCATTAATTTCAGAAAATACCGATGTCGGATATTTCAGTAAAACAAAAGAATTTTTTTTCTTTTTTTTCCAAAAAAAAGGGTAGGGAGAAAAACAAAAATACGGCGGCGTGAACTTAAATTTCGAATTCTCTGCATTCCTATAGTCATTAAGGAGGTGAGATGAAAAGCAAAAATGTCTCCTGACTTCCCATTTCGTAACAGAAACAATTTCCCCTCACGCTTTTCGAATGCCTTTTCATTGCTATGGTAACTTCTAATCTAGGAGAAGCGTTTCTATGGCAACAACACGCAGCAAGCAACAAGTTCTTTCAGAAGTTCAGGTAGAGAAAATCTTTTGTGGCAAGATAATTTTTAATAAATGCTCAACATTCAGATTTTTTGGGAGTCTTTCCATGTAAGTAAGAACTTTTATTCTTTTTTTCATATAGTTTATATCCGCAACTTCCTTTATTACTAAAAACATGGGATTCACTGAGAAAATAAGATTGATTTTTGAAGTAAACGCTAAAGAAATATTCCTGCAGTCATAATGCGACAACTATTTTGTCTAATTTTTTCTCGCAAACTCATCGTGGTCTAAAGTCATCGCTTTCATTGATCGATATGTTCATTCTAATGATTTTAAGGCTTTTTAAGTAATTCTTTCTCGATAAAAAATATAGATTGATCACAACTGTAGTTGGGCAAAGTTTACTAGCATTGTGAAGACTACGCAGATCCTAATCACAGCATTACGACGCTGCCAGGTTATGTTTGCTCCAACTACATGTGAGTTACAGGGGTGCCCATCCCCCCCAAGTTCAATGCCCCCCCCCCCAACTTTTCTTAAACCTCTTTCTTTTTTTTATTTTTAGCTTTCTTTTTTTAATTTGATTTATTTAAAAATAAATTAATTTATTATTAAATTTTTTAAATGTATTTATTTTTAAACTTATTTGTTTGTTTATTTATTTTTAATTATTATTTTATTAGAAAGTTCTGTACTACACCAATAAAATACACACACACGCAGCAAGTAATAACTAAATGAAATAAAATATGAACAGAATAAAATAAAGTAAAATAAATAATACGATTTAAAAATAAATCAATAAATGAATTTAAATAAGTAAATTTAAAAAAATTTCAAATCCCTCCCCCCAAACATTTTGATGACGCAACCTGCGCCATAATCCCCCCCCCCCCCCTGTGGGCACCCCTGGGAGTTAAATCGTATGTTTTGACTGTAATCATGTCATTTTGGATTGTAGAAATTATCATACAAATACATCACTATCTACAAAGACAGTGCTACATTTTAACCACAAAAAATGTGAACCACGCTAGACTTTAAAATAATCACTTGCCTTTCGCCACCTCTGGAGACTAAAAGTCTTAGTCTAGCGGCTTAGTTTAACTAACATTCAACCGAAATTTTTTTTAAATAAAAATGGTCCTGAAAAAAGTGGGTATTAATGATAAAATAGAGGCTCTTAATGTAAAAGTGTTTGCAAACTACTGGCGACAAATTAGAAACTTGAATTTTTTAGACCTAAACGCGCAGTGAATCAATGAACAATGAATCTGTGTAACATTCAATCTAAGTCCAATGAATTGACAACGAATTGCTATACACTTTGATTGAAGAAGAAAAGTTTTTATTGACTAAACGTATCATTCAGTGGGGTAGATGGAAATAAAAATAAATGGTGGATAAAGCTAGTTTTAGTCCTTTTGTTCGGTCAAAAGTGAATAATTTGAGTTTTGGAGATGGCTATATCCGTAAATTCCTCCACTCAAATCCCCCTCCCCCCTCTCGCCCCGGCAACGACCCAAGTACTATTCATGTTTTAAAACTTTGAGTTTTAATTTTTCGTAACAAACTATTTTTCCAAATTTTGCTTTTTGCGTTATTAAGCAGAAATATTTAGGCATTTTTATTGAAAATTTAATAAAACAATATCTACCCCAGTAACAAAAGTAGTCGAAACGATGAGTGGAGAAAAAAGATTTCTCGGTCTAACTAAAAATCCTATACTTAAAAAAATAAAATGTATAAAAAAATAAAATGATTAACTTTTCAAGCCCCTTAGTAAATTTTCCAAAAAAAAAAAAAAAAAAAAGCATAATTTATTGAATCTCATGACACTAGAAAGTCACCCGTTAAGTTATGACAGGTGAAAATTGCTTCTACATTTGAACGAGCCTTTGTCTGTTCGGTGATATTTTCATAGTTGAAAATGTAACCCTAACTCCAATGGATTAACCCTAAACTCCAGTAGTAGCGTTCATAGTTGACCGCTTTTTCGTTTCTTCATTTCCCTGAAATGTCACAGTCTCACCAGTAAAACTGTTAAGTCACCGGATCCAGTACAGGCTTTTCACAATAAAGCCTTTCCCTGCAGGTTAAACATTACCAAAACACATTATCAAATTATCATGCCGTGGCGCGAGTTTCATTGTTGAAACATGTAGGTTACTCGATCATCGGCTATTATTTATACGAGGATAAGACACAAAACACATGTAACCGAAACACTTTGTATTCTGATATTTCTACTCAGACTGATTCGCGAATTTGATTTAGAATCGTTAAGAATTTGCCAATCAATGCTTAGTCAAAAAGAATTTCAGAACCTACTAATTGAACGAGAAAAGGGTGAATTTCCTTACCACGGCAACGGCAGGGGAAGCTAGCAATTCGGTTGACGGGACAACAGCAAAATATGCGATGTTCACGAGAACGTAGACGCAAGTAACTAGCGGCAGTCCAATCCAGATAGCTCTCGGAAGATTTCTGCAGATAAAAGAAATTAAAGTAGGATTAAATCAGTAAATAAAAGTAGTAAATAGTTAAATTGTCATTAGAGCATTTGTTGTTGTGTTTTAAATTTTACTGCCATTTGAATTTTGCTATCAAAGCAGGGGAGGGGCCCAAAGGGAGGGATTATGACGTAAGTTGCGTGGGGGGGGGGATATTTTATTTTTTTAAAATTATTTATTTAAATTTATTTATAGATTTCTTTTTTATTTAAATTATTTATTTTATTTTATTCTGTTTATATTTCATTTATTTATTCAGTTTGTGTGTGTTTGTATGTGGTATGTCATTGGCGGTAGCACAGAACCTTTCTAATAAAATAATAATTAAAAATAAATAAAAAAAAATATTTTTTAAAAAATAAACAAAATTTCACATGAAATGACCCACGTCTCTACGTCTCTAATGATGGGAGGGGGGGGGGGAGCTGAAATGATCGCAAATTTAAAAACATAGGTAACAAGAAACAGGTCCATGAACCAAAAACACACCAAACGTATCAAAAGAGGGAAAGAAGCGCATACGAAGGGAAGACACAAGATTGGAAAAGCCACTTTACGCAAAAAAGAGAAGAAAGAGAAGAGAAATAAGCAAGAAAGAGTACCATCATGGCTGCCAAAAAGGAAAGAAAACATTGTTAATCTTTTTTTTTTAATATTTACTGTTTGTTATCCACATTCCAACTGACATAAAAAACTTTTTTATTTGCAGGAAAATTAAAGGCGCGGGTGGATTTTTGCCCCCGAAATTGAAAATAAATACGAAGACGTCGACAGATTAATTACGCTAGAATTAGAATTCCAAAATCGATTTAAAACAAAAAAGCATATCTAAAGTATAGCCAGGTCCGTCTATAAAGGGAATTAGTTAAGAAGGTGCAATTAACTACCCTCCTTCCGACCTTGAGAAGTTACTTTATTAACAGATAAGTGGACGTGTTTTATTTTTGCATTGAACTTATATCGTTTGTTCCCTCCCCCCTGGAAAGATTAGAATTGATGGGTCTGGGAACAGTAAAATACGATTAATACGTTTTGTTATCCTCCTCTCGAATTTAATTAAAAAAAAAAAAAGAAGAAGAAAGGGCAACTTTTGATGTTGACAATTGTCATGAGATTTTCTCAAAGACATACTATTATTTGTCTTTTAAAATCAAATCCGTTTTCTCTACTCTCAAAGTATTTACCATAGTTCATACTTAATGAGTTTGCATTTTTTGTCATCATCAAAATGTATGTGGGTCAATTTTAGAAGCAACTAAAAAAAATTGTAATATGGACTTCAAGAAGTCCTAAAAAACAATTGCATTAATTTTCAGTTGCACCAAACTGGTGCCAGAGTGCTCAACTTTCTTTTCGCTGAGTAATAGTTTAAAGATTCTGGAAAACAATCTGAAATCACAAAGGAAAACGAAACCAACACCTCATAAAGGGTAACCTTATCCTTGATTTGGCATTGAGTGCCTACTGATGCAGAAACCTACATTTCCGTGAAAACCGACAAGAGATCATACGGTAACTGACACTCGTTTACCTGCAGTCATGCACGAACACACCGAAAGGACTCTTTCGCCCATATCTATTACTCAATTAACATGTTCTTTGCAATGGGTGTGTTGCTTTTTTTTTTCTAATTTCATTATAAACGAAATTACACTTTCAAAACTCAAGACATAATTTGCATAGAGCTTTTAAGCCGTAATTTTTTATTCAAACATGTCGATACCAATATGCCGAAGGCGCAGATCAGTTTTTTTTTTGGACATTTTTCTTGTCACGAATCGAGGAAGTGCGAAGCAAAGGGATGTAAATGATAAAATTAAAACTTTGTAGATAATCAGTGCAAATGGTAGATGAGCCCCTCATCTGTCTTGGGGCTCAAGAGATAGTATATGGTCTTTGGTACTGTTATTGGTGTAGCACAGTACTTTTCTAATAAAATATTAATGATAATTAAAAATAAATTAAAAATATTAAAAAATAAATTAAAAAATATTTTTAAAAATAAATTTAAAAATATTTTTAAAAAATAAATAAATAAAAACTATTTTTTGAAAATAAATTAATAAAAAATATTTTTAAAAATAAATAAAATAAAAAAGAAAGCTAAAAATAAAAAATAAAAAGAGAAAAAGGGGTTGAGAAAAATTTTTTGGGGGGGGGGGGGGGGGGGGGAATTTGCGCCATTGAACTTAGGAGGGATGGGCACCCATGGTGGGAAGCAAAGGGATGTAAGTGACAAAACTAAAACTTGGAGATAACCAGTACAAACGATTGGATAACCTCTCTTCTGCTAGTCTCCCTAGTAGGTACTTTAGCACGGCATGATTTACACTTTTCTTTTTTTAAATGAAAGCCTACGTAGGATCTGAACTTTAACGCGGATCTACTCGAAGCTTTAAATTGTCCACTTACATTCCTTTGCTTCTCACTGACTCAATTGGTTCTGAACGCCATGCCTAATGAAATACTTAATTTGAAAAAAAAAAGTTAAACGGTATTTTAATTTCGCTAATCTTTAGAACACTAAAAAAAAATTCCGAAACGTCATACTGATTATTTACGTGGAACATTTCTGGATTACACAGATTTTCAGCTACTTCCCCGTAAAATAGCCTTTTCTTTGCTCATTGAATAATGTTGGAAATATGCCTCTGCGCATGCGTCGTCGATCGCAATGAAAACGATTTTTATACTTTAATAGGCGACATTTTGTGAGATGTAAGGCTTTATTACGATTGAATTTTTCATATTTATCATGAACAGACTCCTCAAAAATATTCTCCCGCCCCCTTTTCAATCCTAGGCCTAGATGCCCGTCCCGTATTTACTGTTCTTAAATCTGGCAACCCTGATTATATAACCCATCCAGGTTGACTAAAAGCTCTCTGGATAGCTTCAGCTTTGAAAAAGAGGTGATTGGTTCTTACTTTCACTTCTTCTGTGGCAATAGTTGAATTGATGCTTTTCGAACTTGCTTAGTAGCTGAGGAAGGTTCGATTTAGCTACATAAAACCTATCGAATTTCCGTTGAAAGTTCCAGATTAGCTTTAACAGTTCAGGTTTCCAGATTTCTCAGACAGAGTCAAGGATAATTTCAGGAAGGTTACTGATTTTTAGCGGAAAACGTTCCTGGGATTTGCGAGATATGTTCCAGGCAGAAATTGGGCACATTAGCTGCCCATTACTTTCCAGAAACGTTTCTGAATCCTTTTTACAGTGAAGCTAGATTCCTTACTGACCCATAATTCTATTTAGGATTCTCAAAACTAAAACTAATGATTCGAGTGTTTCTTGTCACATGCGTTCATATTGCAGGTGAGAATAACTTGAACTATAAAAATAAATAAACATTGAATTTGTTTCTGAATAATTAAGGTTTTACTACCAAGGGTTAGTTTTGAAGAATTATTTTATATGTATTTTTAATGTCTTTTTTTCTTATTTTTAATTGCTTTGTTCAATAGTTGACTACTCCATATTTCTATAAGCTATAGTTTGGTTACGCAGATTTTCCATTCGCACACAAAAAAAAGCACCATTGAAGCACAATATTTTAAATTTTGAACCAAAATACATGAAGCTATCATCAAAAAAAAGTTACCTATGCAGTGCAAAACGTGTGCAGTGTCGAACAATTCCAGATACTGTTAAAAATTGTGATGTGTTTTTTTAAAAATACTAATTCAAAATGAAATCGAAAAATATGATCTAAATGAATTTAATTAAATATTGTAAAAAAAAATAATCTAGAAATGATTAAAAATGATCATTTGCTGTTACAGTATCTACGTATCTAAAATAACTGAAACGACATCGCTTTACCTAGGGTAAACTCCCGTCCAATGGCAGCGATTTGGGAGGGCAAACGTCTCTCCCCCCCCCCTTTTTATGGTTCATTTATTTTATTTTTCAATTTAGAAACCAAAGCTACAAATTATTAAAAAAAAAGCAAAAGTGTCAAAATTTTTAGATTATATATACTTATTTTACTTTGTATATCTGTTCACGAAACATTATTTAGCACAAGCAGTAACTTTTAGTTTATATTTAGATATTAGTAAATCAATTGTTTTACTTAAACAAGCCATACTTGCATAATGAAATTACCAAGTGTTGGTGACATCTCAAAATACTTAGGGGTAAATAATGTAATTCTAATTCATGTCTAAGTATTTCTTCGAGAAGAGTTATGTACATAAGTCATCAAAATCTTAAGAAAAACGTGAGTTAAGCAGTTAGATTTGCATCAATTACCACTCATATGCTCTCAAGACCATCCTTAGCAAAATTCTGTGCTTTTTTCTCCTTCATTTTTTTGCCGCCGCTAAAAATTCTATGGCTTTTACCTGTCGTTTTCTTTTTTTTTTCGCCCCCCCCCCATTCACTTTTCAGTCGCAATTGCATTTTGCTTGATTTTTACTCACCTGCTTGAAATCAACACTCCATGACACTTACATAGAAATTTTTAAATACAAATATATCGAGTGTATAAGACAGCGCATATGTATAAAATTGCAATAAAACTGTCGATAGTATTCAGTATAACTTATTAAGATACGTTATAATAAATAATACGTTAAGATAAGCTTGCGAATATATCATGATGTACACGTCTAATTTGGTTTTCGTATGTCTTTATAACTGTCAATAATCTACATGTTTACGCATTCGAAAGAATTTCGAAGCATCATTAGCTTTTTTTTTTAATGTGATTTTACTTTCAAACGCAGTTTGAAGCATCACTAGAGTGAAACCTGTGTATGTTGACCACTTGCAGTGCACTACTTCAGTGGTCAACTTAAACAGGTGGTCAACTTATAGAGGTGGAATTATATGATATAAATCTAATTCTGTGCCTGAAAAAAGCGGTCAACTTAGACAGGTGGTCAACTTACAAGGGTGGTCAACTTCACAGGTTTTACTGTATTTCTTTTGATGGAAATGCATTTTGCTTGCCGGCTTATGTCGACTTTGACCAGATTTAAGACTTTTACACTAACTTATACATAACACACATGCATATTTATTAATGTTACCAAGTGTTTTTCTTCATGATAATGCTACGTTCAGAATCATAGTGGTAGAAATTCAGGGAATGTCCTACAAATTAAATTGATAAAAATTACAGAATACTTACTTGTACGGGTCTTTCAACTCGCCTGTGACAAAATTTAAGTAATTCCTAAAACAGAATACATCATCTTAGTGTAAATTCTTATTTAAGTTCATTCTACATTATTGTGACAAATTTAATGGAATATTAATCAAAACAAGAAAAAAAAAAACTGCCTTGATTTTTGGTTGCTCTCGGATTTGTACTTAAAGAAAATTAGAGGAACTAAGTTTAAGTAATAGTTCATCGTTTTAAGTAACAGCTAGCCCCATATTTTCATGATGTTTAATATTCAATGGTCTTGAATTTAAAGCAACTTTTTTTTTTCTTCTTTTTTCCCTATAAGTAATCAAAAAGTGCCTTATTCCTCTCCCTTGTGTAAAGTCGAGAGGTTAGCGTATAAAATAAAGTCGATTTTGGGCGACTGGAGCCATTTGTAGAAACAAGAGACCCAGCGTTTAAGGTCCAATAGCAACTCGTGATTACGAAAAACAGAATTTGAATTCAAGATGTAAACATTTAAATTATAACTCTTTCTTTCCTTTTTCCAACCGATTATGCAAAATCGTGACATGCCGAAAAGCAATGTGTTTACTCTACTTAAAAAAATCATGCTGTTAAAAAACTGCAACATTAAAAGTCATTTTAAGCTGATAAAATAAAAAAATAAACAAAACGCACTAAATGAGTCAAACTAAATATCATTTTTACAAAGAAATTCTTAAATTAGATAACGATGCCCCAAACGCATGCAAAAACACTTGCAAACGAACTGATGTGTGCATCACATGACTTCTTTTACTCCAATTTAATGTCATTTTCCCATTATTGGCAATTTTAATGTGATTCAATTGTTTACTCTCTAAATATCACCAATAGTGGCTAAATTGAAACCAAATTTTAAAACAAATTGCCAAATTTGTCACCAAGTTGGCGACAAAACTCTGCGACCAAAAGACTGGCGATGTATCGCAAGTGTCCGACAAATTATAACAACACTTGAGTTTACATCGAAATTAACAATGATTTCCCCCCAAAAAGGGGCAAAAGACCCTCTTAGAAACATCCGAATGCAACCAAATGGGAAGGTGCACAACTAGACCCGACAAGGAGTCTACGTACCAAATTTCAACTTTCTAAGACATACCGTTTTTGAGTTATACGAGATACATGCACACATACGCACATATATACGCACGAGAAAATTCGTTGAAATTAACTCGGGGATCGTCAAACTGAATATTTCGGGTGTCATCTATGTGTGGTCGGGTCGGCGAAAAAACTCAACATTCATTCGGGGGTGAGAAAAATGGAAATTAAGGCCAATTTTTGAGTGAAATTTTTTTTCAAGAATACAATATTTCCATTTTGTAAAAGGAAGTAAAAACGTCCAACAATAAAGATTTTTTTTAAAGGAAAAAGCAGGGGTTAAACATTTATTTAAAAGTTTATTTTCTAACACATAATGAGATAAAAGTTTTAATCACTGAGTAGTATTAATCTGATGCGGAATAGAAATGGCACCCAAAAGAGCACGAACATTAGAATTTGTAGCAGCAAAGAGCCTCAGATTATGTACTAAATAAAGGCTATAACGGCTATAACGCAAGTTATAACTAGCTTAGAAGCTCTGAACAAATTTCCTATTATTCAAAATATTCTGCGCTTTTGAATGGCAGCAAAAATTTCAGAATGTTTTAGAATTTTTTTACCATTAGATTTGCGAAATAATGTCAACTGTATTTACATTTATGTCTTCATTAATTAGAGTGCTATAAAAAAAAGGACAGGTCCAAATGGGTATTGTGAAAAATTCTGATTTTTTCAATACCTCGCTTGAGTCCTAACTCCCGACTCTTCTCAAAGCGATAGCATGCAGACACACACAAGGTTGCTTATTAAAACGGTGGCTTAGGGCAAGCAAAGCGCCACTCCCGATGCAAAGAGAAGTAAAGCCAATGTTCATGCCTGGTCAAAAACATATTTATATGTCATTCTATTATAATGTACTATTTAAAGCTATTTACCAAAGTTTGGGAATCAGTCGAAGGATTTATTTATCTTTGCTTAAAATATGGTCAGACAGACAGAGGAACGCATATTATGAAATTCATTATGAGCAAAATATTATTCTGACAAAACCATTCAATTTTCTATTATTCACTTTCCGTGATTCTTTTTAAATAGACATTTTATGTTGTTGTTCTTGGTAATAATTGCAAATTTAAACACGTATCCTTCATTTTCTTCAAATTTCGTGAAAAGGCCATGTAGTTATTAAGGAAAGAAAAAATTTATCCTTTAAGAGGATTATATAACTTGATTTCAACACGCGACGGCAGTATAAACCGGTCGCTGCGTCAGTTACTTCCGATTACTTTTCGGAGAGAACTATTCTTAACACTTCGCTATCAACCTATTTATGGCTTCCTAGAAACCACACAAGTTGCACTCCTTAAAAAAAAATTTTTTTTTGCTTTGTTAAAATATTGCCATATATTGAAACAAATGCTAATGGATTGTAATTGCTGATTTCATGCTATAAATTCTTATAGGGCAAATATGTTTTTGTGTTTAATTATCCTTCATTTATAATGTGTCAGTTTTTAATGTTGTGAAAAAGTCCACGCATTTTAATACTTAGTATTTTGTCATCCAGATTTGAAAATCATTCTTCCCCCAATAAGATAATGATAAAAGTTAGGAGAAACTATGCAGTAGTTATTTAGAATAATTTGAGCCATGGTGGATTTACATTTTGCCATGTATTTTAGGACATTTGACTTCAAAGGGAACAATAGAAAGTACTTTGCTGGCCAAACTATAACATCAGTTTCTGTATTTCATTTTACAAAACAGGTGAGCAACGCTGTATTCAGCTGAAGTATGACGGAAAGATTCTGAAATTACTGTTTGGCATCAACTCTCGAGAGCTGATTTGAATTTATCAAAATATCTCGTTCTATCATAGAGTACAGAAATTTTAAAAGAGAGGACACGTGTGTGGTAAAAAGGAGATGAAATTTAAGCCAGAATGCATCGGTGCGAAAATGAGTGAGGTTTTGATAACGTGGTCACTTCGCGAGGACGGTTGATTACCAATCTTGCAAAAGAACCGAATAAAAGGTGGCTGGTGGATTGGTTTACATTTTAATTCACGTTTTCACGTTTTGAAAAATGTGCTTCATGAACTTACAACAATATCTTAACTACCAACTGAGATTCAATAATGCAATGTTTTGAATCAAAATGTATCCACAATCTTTAGCAAGAAACTGATAATCCTGATACATCGGTGCAACTTCCAGCTTCAATTTCTTGGTAAAGCGTGGCATCTCTATTTTACTTTATGCGTTCTACATTATTGTAAAATATGCAGTTAAATTATGAAAAATGGCGTTCGGCTGCAGACTAAAGGGTTGGTGGTTCTAGATTAACCGAGAGAATGATGTGTTTTTTAACATTAAAAAAAAACGGCTGTCGCAGGACTGGCCGACAGAAGCCATTTTATTGAACAACATTTATTATTGAAAGTACATTGAAACAACAAATACAATTAAACCTCAGTTACGCAGTTAAACTTATCAATTCAATATTAGCTTCTCTCGGCTTCTCCACTATCCAGTGACTACCTTTAAAACTGATAATAAAAAACATATCCCACTCAATTGCGCAACGTGAGCTTCACTACAGAAAAATTGTTAAACTACAGATATATTATGTAAATTAAGCTCTGCGCATGCACGGCGGACTTTTGTTACGTCTATTTCTTTTTTCAGTGCAATCCGACTGTCAGTCACTACGTCCCATAAAAATCATAGCTTCAAAAGAGAGAAAGAGAGACAAGAAATAAAAAGAGTTATTTCCGACATGTGGAAAATTTTGTTTTCTGGTTGAAACATTAACCCTTTCCGGGGGCGGACTGGCCCGCGGGCTGATGCGCCCTTAAGCCTGAACCCCCTTTTTCATTCAAACATTGTATTTTTTAATTTAATTTATTTTATTTTTTGATGCAACTTCCTTTTTTTTTTTTTTTTGCTATCCCAATTTCCCGGTATCATGCTGGTTAATCTCTCGACATGTCGACTAAAGAGGGGTAATACAGTAAATTGATTATGTGGAAAGTTCAGTATGTGTATTGTTTATCACTTTTATGCAAGGAAAACGGAATAACACAAACTAAGAATTTATTTTCAAATATATTTACTTTGTAAAGGAACTGAAATAGACAATTTATAAATGTATATAATTGATGCTCGGTTTGCTGATAAATGTAAAAACTAGAATGTAGCTGATATTTTGAATTTACAAATTATAAAATTTTAATTTTTGAAACTACAATTAATTTTAAGTGAAAATTAAACACACACCACACACGCGCATCAAACGCACCAAATTTATTTTGTAGTTTTAAGTTTTCATTTCTATCGGCAGTCACAAGACGGTTTTTTTTTTTTTTTTTTTTTTTTTTGCCACCTTGTTTTTGTGTTCTTTGGAGGCCAAGATTGGCGCCCTCTTCCGGGACACAGTCCGCCCCTGACCCTTTCAACAAAAGTCTTCAAAAAATTATAGCTTTAGTAGCTTAAATCAAGTTGGTAAAATGGTAAAACCGGTAACTTATTGGTAAAAAGTTCCACTGAAGTATCAGTGTAATCATAGAGAGCCAGTGAGACAAGCACTAAATTCCAAGTTTATTTATACCATGGGGTGTTTTGGAAATGTCTGCGGAACATACGTGTCCCGGTGAGGCCGAAAGTGTAAAGTAAAATAAAAATAAATTCTTCACATTTCGGAAATCCTTCAAAATCTTCAGTATAGCAGGATAACTTTGAACCAGTAATTAGTTTTAAAATATTTTTGCTTAACTTCCGGTAACTTCTCAATACTTAAGGAGTTATTCGTCAATATTATGCCAGTAAATGCAGTAAAACTACTAAAATATTAGTCTACTACATTTACCTCGGTTACTTAATCAGTTTTTCTATACTTCATTTGAATATTCGAAACCGTAAATTGCAAAATATTCATTTCAAATGTTTTTTCCCCTCTAAATTTACTAGGAATTGCTTAAGATTTTATGATGAGCACCAAGCTTTATACTTGCCGCAATGTATCGGTTAACAAGTGTGCAAATATCTTCACTGCTTTTCAAATTAACATAAATGAACTAATTATTGTAATTTTTCGACTCATAATAAAAAAAATGACAGATTTTTTGATGTGTTAACGACACTTAAGTTGTCAAAAATTATCTGCGAAGCTGTTAAAAATTGTTTTGTCCGTTCAGTAATGAAACTTTTAATTTGCATGTCTTCATTTTACCCAATTCATTCTCAAGTTCTGTAGGAAAAGTTCGGATTTTTCTATTACTTTGAAATTGGGTCCTAGTCACGCAGAGTGGTTTGTGCACAAGCATATTTTGAAGGTTTATATATATATATATATATATATATATATATATATATTGCAGTTACTCTTACGTTAACAAAAAACTAATAAAAAAATTTTGCTTGTCAAAAATTTTAACTGAAAGCTTTGAGATTAGATTTCAGATTTATAAAGCTCTTACAGGGTTCATACTCAATTTGGATAAAAAAATTCCATGACTTTTCCAAGACTTTGTCATGACTTCATAAAAATGTTTATGACCTTGTTACACAAAGAGAATAGTACTACAGTGAAACCTGTGAAGTTGACCACCCTTGTAAGTTGACCACGCGTCTAAGTTGAGCGCTTTTTTCAGGCACGGAATTAGCCCTTATCGTATAAATCAACCTCTGTAAGTTGACCATCTGTTTAAGTAGACCACTAAAATAGTGCACCGCAAGTGGTCAACTTACACAGGTTTCACTGTATTTAATGTCAAACTCGCCAATTTCGGAAATGGGCATTAAAAAAACTTTTAATGAGTGCCACTACCTCATTGGGGCACTCACTTGTGACTGAAAAAACATCAGTGCACATTGCAGAAACTAATAAATTATTCTTATTTGTCTTTATCACATAAATTCAAATAGTGAATGCAATACACTGATGTTAAATTGTCTAATCAATATTTAATAAATAGGGCAGAATAGTAATGATAATTTCGTTAATTTACTCGTCCATCTTATGAGAATTTTGTTCTTAAAATTGGAATAGAAAAAGAACCACGTCGAATTTTCTAATAATCGCTTCGAGGTGCACCACGCTACAAACTAACTTTGTGCCAAATTTCATGAAAATCGGCCGAACGGCCTAGGCGCTATGCGCGTCACAGAGATCCTGACAGACAGAGATATGGACAGACAGAGGGAATTTCAGCTTTATTATTAGTAAAGATTCCCCTATTTCTATGTTCTATCGCCTGACTAAAATCTTTATTTTAAAGTCTTCAACATAAGATAAACTCTGATACATTTAATAATGAACTTTTCACGAGCAGTTGAAATGAACTCCGATGCAATTCAATTACACTTTTTGAGGGGGCGTGGCAAAACCAAGAACGTTAAAATCCACTACCACAGAATATAAAATATAAGAAGTACTGAAAATAATGGTGAGTTCAAAATTAGTGATGCCTCAGTAGTTAAATCACATCACACAAAAAAAGGCGAGCGGCTGTTACAGAAGCGCATGAAATTGGATTCCAAAACTCGGATTTGTTTTTGAGATCGTTCAATTTATATGCAATATTACTAAATCACCCAATATTTCCAGCGCTCTTTTCGTTATGTTATTTTCTTACTACTCAAGACATTTTTACGTGACTTTAAATAAATTTCCATGACATTCCAGGATTTCCATGACCGGTACGAACCCTGGCTCTTGTTTTTCAATCATCTGTACGCTATTTTCACCAGTGTGCCAAATAAGCTTAGCTTTCTAAAAGGTACTCGTTTACATTACCATCTAATATAAAAATTATTATTTTAGTATAAAATCTTGCTAAATATAATGGAATACATACCAGCCTCCATATGCAAAAAGTCCGGAATAGAAAGCTAGAGATATGGATTTTGCAGTGAATTCGCCCTCAAAAGCATTCTCCAAATATTTTGTATGACCTGAAAAACGCTACAGTCAATGCAAACAGTTCAGTATTATAGTCAATCAGAATATTTCATCTTCAAAATCATCAATTTATTTTGTCATTACTATATAAATAGAGCAGAAATATTAACTTATTCATACAGCAAGTTACAAGAGGTTGACTTTGGATGTCCACATGTAACGGATGCAAATCAATTAAATTTTAAAAATAAAAATTATTGAATAAAAATATAACTGTGTCTGAAGTATTTTCGTATCAAATTAAAAGATTTAAAAAAAAAAAAATGCTTAGCCCTTTTTAATCTTTACTAATAATAAAGCTGAAAGTCTCTCTGTCCGGAGAATGTCTGGATGTCTGTAGGATGTCTGCGCCTAGACCGTTCGGCCGATTTTCATGAAATTTGGCACAAAGTTAGTTTGTAGCATGGGGGTGTGCACCTCGAAGCTATTTTTCAAAAATTCGATGTGGTTCTTTTTCTATTCCAATTTTAAGAACAAAACTATCATAAGATGGTCGAGTAAATTACGAAATTATCATAACGTGGAACCGTAACATGGGTACAAGCCAATTGGCAAGAAAATTCACCATGCATTATTTGTAAATATACAGGCGAACCAAAAGACCTTTTAATTTTTCTATTACGGGCGAAGCCGTGCGGGTACCACTAGTTAAAATATAAAGAGATATGAGGAAATGTTGGTGAAATTTAATCGTCTGACTGTCCCGCACGTGACGGTGAAATAGCCCTGTTTTGTAACAAAATTACATAGGATTGTTTCTCGCGAACTTTTTATCATTCATAATTCAGTTGCAGTGGTGTTCGACTGGCGCTCCAAGTTTCAGAGTGAAGATGTTTAGAGAGAGTATGTGGCAACCCTTTCTCACGCCAGCACGAAAATGGTTTTTACCACGTGACGAGCACTCACCGCGATGTAGCTTAGCATGTGTTTCTACGAGGGAGAGTTGTTTTAAAACAAAATGGTCTCTTATTGTTCTGCATTTGGATGTAAGGAAAAACCGCCCCCCCCCCAAGGGAGGACCAAAAACATTCCACTAGTAAATTTTTACTTTAATAATATCTCAGTTATTTATTAACTTATTGGTTTTATTAGCTAAAAATAGAGTTAGAAAGCCAATTCCCAGACAGCACAACTTTGTCCTTTGGACGTCCTACTGACATCATTTCAGGACTAACTCAAAACATTAGGTTATCCTCCGGACGTTTGAATTTCATCCCGTTCTCATCGAGGGACATCCGAGGGACCGTTCAATGTCCGCGAAGTGTTTTTCCCCAGTTCGTCCCTATGATGTCCGGCCTGGTCCCGAGGACTTAAGCATTTCGTGATCCTCAGGACGTAAAAAAAATATTATCCCCAGGTTGTCCAAATGATGTCAGTCGATCATTTTTCGGCGATGTCTGGGACCATGCCTTTTGTGGTCGATCCTCTGGACGTTAATCGGACTAATTCAAATGTCCGAAAGATGTCCTACGAACTATAGCCGTTCATATATTGGCCTTCTTCAGGACGTTAAATGGGCTAAATCAAATGTCCGAAAGATGTCCTACGAACTATAGCCGTTCATATATTGGCCTTCTTCAGGACGTTAAATGGGCTAAATCAAATGTCCGAAAGATGTCCCACGAACTATAGCCGTTCATATATTGACCTTTTTCAGGATGTTAATTGGACTATATCAAGTGTTTCACGTACTATATATATAAAAAACTTTAAATGAGCAAGATTTTCTTAATTTTTGTTGAATATATACCAGATTATAATTTATTGAACAGTAAAACATTCTTGTTTGAAATTGCTCTAACATCATATTTTTAAATCATTCTCATTTGAAAAAAAAAAAAAAAAACATACCAAAAGTTTTTTTTTTTAACTTTAATTTGAAAGGAAAAATCGAAAATTTAAAAAGAATTTTTTTTTTTTTTGTTCTTTTGAACCAATTTTGGTTCTGCCATCCCGCTAAGTGTATGACTTTCAAGCATGCATTCAATTTAAGCTGCACTTTAAGATGCAGCAGTCTTCATGCAGTTCTAATATTTTCAAATCTTTTGCAATCACACTTAAAGCAATTTATTTAATCTTTTTGAATTAAATCTATTATTCTAAAATCATTCTTCATTGTATTTTTAGATCATTACCTTGAAGCTTAGTAAGTAGCAATCCCTGTAAAAAAAAGCTTACATGTAAAACAATTACTTACCTTTTTTTGTGTGTGTGTGTATTTTATATTGTTTGATTAGTTTTCTAATTTTCTCTTAATTTTTATTTCTTTACAAAGTTCACTAAGTTAAAATACACAGATTTTTTACTCCTTTTGGAAATACCTGAAAGTAATATCATATATGATACCATTTTTAGTATACACTATCAATAATGACTGTTATTGCTGCATACAGCAATTTTTAAAAATAAAATGGTTTACATAAAAATATTGTTTAAATAATAACTGCTAGCTATTTTCTACTTCCAAACTTCACGTATTCTCATCAATTATGTTGAAGCTTAATAAACAAATCCCAATTATTTATTATCACAAAAACTAATTTATCAAATACTAACTTATTTACTAATTAATTATTATTCATCCTCAATATCAGGATTTGACAATGGCACATCAATTCAAGTTAATAATTTGCATTGATTTCTTTTTCTTCTTAGTTCTGAAAACACCTGAAGATTTTTTTTTATTATACAACAAACTATCAATTATGAATTGATTTTCACGCTGCATTAAGCTGGCAAAATATAAAAAAAATAATATTTGAATATATTATATAAACATGATTCCTATTTAAAGCTTTTGTTTCAAGTTTAGCATTCTTATACACACATGGATTTTAATTTGCAAGCTTAAATGAAACATGTTAAACACATAGGAAAAAGAAACAAAGTAAACACACCAATTTATGTGAGAAAAAATTTATTACTAAAACATATATTACAATAGAAAAATTTGATCATATTCATGAAGATCCGGAAGTTGCATCACTTAACTTTTCTGCGCCTTTCACCAATCCTGAATAGATAAAAGAAATATATGTAAACAACTAATTATTTGAATGCCTTGATAAAATATAAAGGGGTGGAGAGGGAAAATAAAATAAACTTTTTGAAACTTTCTTTTTCTCAAGTTTTTTTTTTTTTTTTTTTTTTTGAGAACTTGTTTATTATTAACATGTATTACATCCTGAACAACATTTGTCTATCTTAAAAAGGCAATAAATTTTTGCATTTGCAAAAAATATTTCAAAAACTTAGTCAGCGCCCATAGTATTATTACACAATTATTGAAAACTTGGGATGAAGACTTCGGTTTCATAAATTTTATTTCAAAATTCTACTTCTATAACTGCTAAATTTAAATGAGAAATTAAGTGTTTCAGTATTTTGATTTTTCAACAGTAAAATATTATCCAAAAAGATTCTAGACAGAGATGACCAAGTCCAGCACTGCATCAGCTGCTGCATGAGAAAGGTTATCCCTGAAATTTAATTTGTCAGGGGGAACACCCTGATATCCAATACTCATGAACTGTGCAAACGGTATAGGTGCGCAGGACTTCAAGGTGCCAAGCCATTCATTGAGAACAGAGATTAGATGTTTTGTGATAACTGAACAGACTATTTTAGTGTGATAATTGCCCCAGTTTTCTCCCACTCGAAAGACAACTATGAAGTACTTCGTGAAGGCACTTTATGCTGGTTTCGTAATTCAATATGCAGGGCCTGCTGTGCTACATTATTGTACAGAAAATACAACAATAATTGTACTACCATTATGTTGATGTTTCATAGACTCACTTTTGAGATACACAAGGTTTTTAGCAGACTTAGATAAAATGGAAAGCTTTATTTGAACACAAATTCTAACTGAAAAATTTTCTGCAAATAATTATTTTGCCTTACTCACCCTTGAACAAAGGCGCCCATATAAGGGGGCAAGGGAGGCAAAAGCCCCCCCCCCCCTTAGAGATTAGAACTTCCTTGCTTTTAGTACTTTTTCTTTGCAAAAATATAATAACATTTCTTTTCCAGCCATTGATGAATAATTTATCAAAAATGTCAAACTTTTATAACTAATATGTACTGAAATCGGAGTCTATGGGGAAAATATCCTGCTAAACCACGCAGAAAATATCTAAGCCCCCCCCCCCTCTTACAATTTTGCATATGGCGTCCCATGTCCTTGAATAAAGAATTAAATCTATATTCAAATAATGAAAGAGGCCAAAAAAAAAAAAAAGGCAAGCTTTAAATCTTTATTTTAATTTATTGATTTATTTATTTATTTATTTATTTTTTTTTTTTCAATAATAAAGTTTGCTTATTTTTCACCAACTGAAGAAAACTGCCAAAACCATTATTTTTTTCACACATGAACTTTAAAAGGCTTTTGGAAAAAGACTTTCAGAAATAAACTAGGATTTAAAAAAAAAAAATCCCTTAATATATATATATATATATATGTATTGATTGCTAGCAATTTGTAAAAAAATTCTGCAGAGCCAAACATTTTCTGCGAACGCCGTTCATACGTTTGTCTATACTATGCAAGACTGGTTTTTAGATTAAGATAATAGCACCAAATTTAAATATTGTTAAAGAAAAAAAAATACTGAAATAACAGCTTTTCAATAATAAGTATTGTTATACAAGAAATTAATATGAAATGGAAAATAATACAGTAACTGGGAATATGGTTCAAAGGTTACAAACGCAAGGAAATAAACAAAAAAGGGTTAAGATACAAAATTCTAGAATCTACAAAAGTAGATTTAGATGCAATCTATATTTTTATGACACAAAATTCTACTCAAATTTGGATAGCAGAGATGATTAAAATGATTATCAGTTTTTTTCTATGTTTTCTAAGGAAAATTCAAACACAATAACTAAAGAAAAAAAACTTCAATATATATATTGCGATTCAAATAAGGGGAAAATAACTGCTAAATTTCGAAAAATATATTTATTAAATTCACCATATCAAAATTAAATTTTATCTAGTAGAACGTGTCCTTGATTTCTGATAACCAGCATGTAAATACAGTCAAGCACTGCTTATACTTTTTTGAAGGGACTGTATGAAAAAAGTGTACAAATGAAAAAAAACGTATAACAGGTATAGGCTAATGTGTATTCGACTTTGCAGGGACCAATTTCAAAAATGTATAAAAAAGATATGTATAAACAGTGCTTCACTGTAGTAAAAAGTTACTATGATAATAACTTTTCTTTATAAATCATGACAGGCAGGAAATTATTGTTGATTTCAAAAGTTACCTAACTTGAAAGTAAAAAGAGATAAACATAAAAATATTGTATTCCGAAATAATAGAATTTTTTTAAAAATACTAAGCACTTTTCATAATGCACTCAAAAAGACAAAATAACTTTTCTTGGTCAGAAAGGGCAATTTTAGTATTCTTGTATTTTGCAATTATTCTAAGAAAATAAAACCAAACGAAGAAAAGTGCGGCTCAAGTCATTTTAAACCAATCTTTCCTATTAAGAAAAATATGCATGTTTCGGAATTTAAATTTATGATTGAAAGTTAGATAATGATAAGACATTCTCTGTATGACATGCACCACACTTTTCTTTAAAGTGTTTTTCTTGGAATACTTGAAAATTACAGGAATACTTAAATTGTCCTTTCTGGCCCAGAAAAGTTATTTTGCCCTTTTGAGTGCCTTATGAAAAGTGCTTAGTATTTTTTTTAAAGAATTCTATTATTTTATTCTTTTTAGTGTAAATGTATTTCAGAAATAGCATGATGTTACTAACAAGAAACTTCACCTTATTTTTTCACATAAGTGTTCCATACTAAAAGGAAAAAAAAAACCCTATATACTAGGGTGGGTCGATTTTATCTTTTTTCAAAATCAAAAACGCCTGTGGTGGGGGAAAGTTGTGTACTTGCATCAAATACTGGTGTAATTTTTTTTTTGGAAATCAAAATATATTAAGATCCCACGCCAGTACCTTGAAAGTTCCCAAATATGCAAAAACTATTATGCAATATTTTAAAAATTGCTTGTGGTGGGAAAAGTTGTGTATTGACATCTAATGTTTGTTAAAAAATGTTTTGGCTAATTAAATACATTGTAACCTCTGCCAGGTCCCTGAAGTTCCACCAAACATGTAAAAATGAAATGCAACACCAAGAAGGAGTGGTCAGAAAGTGATGAAGTTTGAAAAAAAGACGGAGACAGCAATGAATAATAAATTATCTTAATTTCAAAATGATAGAATACAGAGCGAGAACAACGTCGGCTCAGTAGGATGTAGGACCACCCGGGACAGCGATACACGAAGAAACACGTCTACACATAGAGTCAATAAGGGTGTCCAGAGGGATGGCTCTCCATTCCCTTTCAACCATTTGCCAAAGTTCGTCTTCTGAACGAGGCAGGGACAGAGTCTGCAAACGGCGTTCAATCACATCCTACACATGTTTGATTGGTGACAGGTCAGGAGAGTATGGTGGCTAGAGAAGCATTTGTGTGTTTCTTACAGCATGTTGGTAGATTTGAGCACTATGTAGTCGGGCGTTATTCTGCTGAAATATTGCATTAGGTAGCCCTTAAAAGTAAGGGATTGCCACAGGCCGCAGCACTTTATCCAAGTATCGTTGGACCATCATAGTGCCCTGAATACGAACTAGAGGTGATATGGAATTGTACACAATTTCGCCCCAAACCATTATGCCACGTTGTTGTGCGGTGGGAGGTTCCAGTTACTGCTAGATTAGATCTGTTACTGGATAAATGGAAGCGGAATTCATCTGAGAACATGACATTTCGCCATTCTGTCATCCACGTCGCTCTAGTCCGGCACCATACTAAACGTTGCTGTCTATGTTGTGAGGTCAATGGCAGTCTTCTTAGTGGACACTGATTGCAGACCAATTGCGACCAAACGACGGGAAATTGTTCTGGTTGGCACGAAACATTCAGGGTATCTTGCACCTGCTGCAGAATTGAGGAACAAGTGACTTGTGGGTCTGCTACAGCTTGTCGGTGGATGCATCGATCCACGCGATCTGACGTCACTATGGCTGCCCCTGCACCCCTCAATCTTGCCACGTTTCGTTGTTTCAACCATCTTCGGCACAGCCGATGCACCATGCTTGCATCCATGTTGGTATCAGCTGCTATTTGACGTTCGGACCAACCTCCCCTTCTCAGTCACAAAATTTCTTCGATAATACTGCAGTCAGAAATAACCACACGAATATTGCCCATTCTGCAAGTTTCTTCCCTTACATCTTACTTCACGTGCATCAGAGAGCTGCGCATCTCACATCATTTACATAACTCAGTGATATACGTCTAACCTAAAATTTACATAATTTTCTGAACATTCCTTCTTGCTGTTGCATTTTCAATGTCAAGCAGTATAATATATTTTTAAAACCTCGGCCGGGCCTTTCCAATTTGTGTAGTTTTATATTTTCCTTAGCTTTTTCTGCTTAGTTTGACTGTCAGTGATTGCATCATGGGAGCCCATATAGGGTAAGTGGGGGCTCAAGCCCCCACTTACCCCCCTTGAAATTAGAGCTTCCTTCTGTTTTTAGTACTTTTTCTTTTGAAAAAATATATAAAAGAATTCTGATCCAGCCATTAATGAATAAGTTATTAAAAATGTCAAATTTTAATAACTCTAATCTGAAATCAGTTTTCATGGGAAAAATATCTTGCTAAACCATGGGGGAAATATTGCCACTCTCAAAATTTTTCATATGGGCGTCCATGATATGCACAGCTTAATAAGTATTTTAACAGTCAAGAGTCAATAGAAATTCATGACATCATGGTGCTTGACACTCTCTTCAGCCGTTTTTATCACCTCACTAAAACTTAACTGTAGCCCCTTCTCAGAAGAATCAACACGAGCCCATTAGAAAAAAATAATGAAGATATTTTTTTAAAAAATGCGATAGAGTGAAGCCTAGAACTTGAAGCAGTAAGGTATGACTATTTCTTTAGTTTATAGCAGTGGTACCCAGCCTACGGCCACAGAAGTTGATACATGTGGCCTGTTGTTTAGATTAAAAGCAACAATATGAAAGCAAATTCATGACAATATAAAGTTTGGAGTTAAATATTCAGAAATTGATTCCTGAAAAACAGTGCAATAAATAAAAGGAGCATAGAGCATCTCCCACTATGAGGTTTTTAATTTCCATATAATTTCCTATATTATTTTTTATGTTAATAGGAAAAATTTTAAATACTCAAAATTTTCATATGTGTTTTTATGAGAGAATGGAAAGCATTTTAAAAGGAGGTGCAGCCTTTGGGTACGAAACAGTTGGGCACCACTGGTTTATTGTAATTATTAGATTCTGCTTGCATGGGAAAAATACAACTAACAACAGCCTTAAAAAAAAGTATAAAAAAAATATTGGAAAAAGTTAATACTGAAATAATATCAAATTAAGGCATTGATAAACATATAACATTTTAAACTTGCCTGATAGACGTTGTCTTAGGTGTTCAACTTCTTTTAGGGCATCTTATGCTATGCAGCATGATCAGTCTCTTGAGCCATTCAACACATAGAAAAAGCAAATTGAAATGAATTAATTTGTGATTAAAAAAAAAACTATTAGATATTTCACAAGGCAAAATAATTAATTTTGATATTGATACTTAGACTAAAAAATAGTTTAAAATAGTTTAACCTGGTTACATTAAGAGCAAGTTAATTCCTTAACACCAGGTGTTCTTCATAACTTGAGTTATTCAAATTTTTTTAAGCAAAAATGATTTTAACAAGAGATAATTTAAGGAAAGCCTAAATATTCTTTCAAGTTACAAATTAAAAAAAAATAATATAAACAAAAAAAAAATTAAAATTAATTTGAATTTTGATATCTTGAATTCAAATTATGTTTTTCGCAATCACGAGTGTGTGTATGTATTCGTGTATGGGGGGGGATATGTGTGTTTGTGTGTAGGGGTATGTGTATGTGTGTGTAGGCATGTGTGTTTGTGTCTCAGTGCTGGCATGTGTGTGGGTAGTTCTGTGTATGAATGTGTGTGTGGGGGGGGGTGTATGTATGTATGTGTCTGTATGCATCCGTGTGTGTAGGTGTCTGTATGCATGCGTGAGTGTATGTGTTTGTGTGTAGGGGTATGTGTGTGTATGGTGGTGTTTGTGTATGTGTTTGTGTGTGCGTGTATGTATGCTTGTGTGTGTAGGATATGGACGCAACCTGGAGACGGTTTTTGCTAGAGGAGCAGCATCATGAGGCCGGCCGACGCGACGGGTGGTGCTGCCAGAGGGTGGCGCCGCGCCGGTGGGAAAAATGATAGCACGCCAAAAACAGTCAAATGAAAACAATAAGCAATCGTGATTGCTCAAAAAAACAAGTATAACTTGGAAATTTTTTAATTACAGGAACAGTAGGAGAAAACTATCTGAAAATTTGAACATTTTTTAAGCTACCATTCAGCATCCAATTATTAGAAATTATCAATTATTTTCATGAAAATATGGATGGCACTTCAAGCAATATGTTTCTGAAGAGAAACATTAAAAAAAAAATATCATGAAAAAATAAAAAAGCTTACAATATTGCAATTTATGTTAAAAATATAACCGAGTTTTAAATATTTAGTAAACCAACCACAATTCAAGTTCTCTTAAAATCCAAGCTTGCATTTAAATAGAATTTACTGGCAGTAATTAATTAGCCCCTAATGATGCAACACAAAATTTATTTGAAGTTGAGAATAATGACAGAACCTTGAAATATTAATAAAAAATAACAAGTTTAATGCAGATCATAATATTCAGAAAGAAACCATATAGTAGATAAACATGTATCTTACCGATAGATTTGTTTTACATAATTAAAAGATATACTACTTACATAATCTGAGAAAATTTAAATGTAATATATACTACATAACATTCAAGGAAATTCAAACATAACTCTAAAAATAAACTTGAGTAAAAAAAAAAAATTGCTCACACATAGGAATTTTTAAGACCCCCCCCCCCCCTGCTATTGCATTTAATTAAATATTCGTAATATGATAGAAATACAATGCCTGATACAAATATTTTGATACGTTAACAATGTGCATGTCACATGACAGGCACATTATTGTACTTAAATGTAATACTCTAGTTAAAAAGATTACGAGCGAATATAGTGGAACAGTATAATTTCTGATTGGTAAAAGTATTAAACCAATTAATAATTTTCCCTCAGAATTAAAATCTCTTTTGATTCTTTTCATACCATCCAAGACATAATAAATAAAACAATCTTTCAGTGTACACAGAAAAATCAGGTTGAAATGAAATTCAGTAGCGCATGTGTTATGAGAGACTTAAGTTTTTTTTTTTTTAATCATTGCGAAAATTATGAAAATTTAACTAATTTTTTTTCTTTTAGTAAAAGTTAAACTTTAGCAATATTAATAAATAAAATAAAAGTAATTAGACTTACCTATATCCTAAATAAGGTTCTTCAAGCGGCACAGCCGGCCACGTGCTGCAAGAACTCATTTCACTCTCGAGCGTAAACAAAGCATCACGGTGGCAGTTAACTGCAGACAATCAGAGAGAGGGAAAAAGATAATGGTGAAATGCC
>NW_026558945.1:300000-392685 GCF_026930045.1 Uloborus diversus
AATAATTAGGTAGAACCAGAGTTTTATACCTCATCCAAGCCGATGTTTCCTGTTGAAGAAAAAAATAAATAAAAATCAATGTGAATGATTAAAAAAAATGAATTTATAAATTTCCTTTTTATTGAGCTGGGTAACAAACTGTTTAAACATCCAATGCAATCAGCCAGTATCGAGCCCGCGAATCTCCTGATACAGGCCCAGGGCCTTACCGGCTACGCCATCGCGGCTTGGTCATGTGTCATAATAAAAATAATAAATACAAAAAATGCACCTTGCCTATTACTGATTTCATTTTAATGAATACTCCATTTAGAATAATTAGGTAGAACCAAAGTTTATACCTCATCCAAGCCGATGTTTCGTGTTGAAGAAAAAAATAAATAAAAATCAATGTGAATGATTAAAAAAAAATGAATTCATAAATTTCCTTTTTAGTAAGCTGGCTAATAAATAGTTTAAACAGCCAATGCAATCAGCCGGTATCGAACCCGCGAATCTCCTGATACAGGCCCGGGGCCTCACCGGTTACGCCATCGCGGCGTGGTCATGTGTCATAATAAAAATAATAAATACAAAAAATGCGCCTGGCCTTTTATTTTTTTCATTTTAATGAATACTCCATTTAGAATAATTAGGTAGAACGAGAGTTTTATACCTCATCCAAGCCGATGTTTCCTGTTGAAGAAAAAAATAAATAAAAATCAATGTGAATGATTAAAAAAAAATGAATTTATAAATTTCCTTTTTAGTGAGCTGGCTAATACATTGTTTACACAGTCATTGCATTTAGCCGGTATCGAACCAGCGCCCTTCCGGATACAGGCCCGGGGCCTTACCGGTTACGCCATCTCGGCATGGTCATGCGAAATATTAAAAATTATAAATACAAACAATGCACCTTGCCTATTACTGATTTAATTTTAATGAATACTCCATTTAGAATAATTAGGTAGAACCGGAGTTTAATACCTCATCCAAGCCGATGTTTCACGTTGAAGAAAAAAATAAATAAAAATCAATGTGAATGTTTAAAAAAAATGAATTTATAAATTCCCTTTTTAGTGAGCTGGCTAATACATTGTTCAAACAGTCAATGTAATCAGACGGTATAAAACCCGCGACCTTCCGGACACAAGCCCGGGGCCTTACCGGATACGCCATCTCGGCTTGGTCATGCGCAATATTAAAAATTATAAATACAAAAAATGCACCTTGCCTATTACTGATTTAATTTTAATGAAGAACCAGAGTTCAATACCTCATCCAAGCCGATGTCTCCTGTTGAGGAAAGAAATAAATAAAAATATATACATTGTTTAAACAGCCAATGCAATCAGCCGGTATCGAACCCGCGAATCTCATGATACAGGCCCGGGGCCTTACCGGTTACGCCAACCAACCAACTAACTAGACAGCCAGCCAAGAAATCAAACCCTACCACCCGCTCACCCACCAAGCCAGAAACAGCCAGCCAGCCAACCTATCGACCAACCAATTAACCAACCAACCAACGAACTAACTAGACAGCCAGCCAACCAACCATGCCAGGCAGCCAACAAAAGAAACCCTACCACCCGCTCACCCACCAAGCCAGAAACAGCCAGCCAGCCAACCTATCGACCAACCAATTAACCAACCAACCTTCCAACTAACTAGACAGCCAGCCAACCAACCATGCCCGGCAGCCAACAAACCAAACCCTACCACCCGCTCACCCACCAAGCCAGAAACAGCCAGCCAGCCAACCTATTGACCAACCAATTAATCAACCAACCAACCAACTAACTAGACAGCCAGCCAGCCAACCAACCCTGCCGGGCAGCCAACAAACTAAACCCTACCACCCGCTCACCCACCAAGCCAGAAACAGCCAGCCAGCCAACCTATCGACCAACCAATTAACCAACCAACCAACCAACCAACTAGACAGCCAGCCAACCAACCCTGCCAGGCAGCCAACAAACCAAACCCTACCACCCGCTCACCCACCAAGCCAGAAACAGCCAGCCAGCCAACCTATCGACCAACCAATTAACCAACCAACTAACCAACCAACTAGACAGCCAGCCAACCAACCCTGCCAGGCAGCCAACAAACCAAACCCTACCACCCGCTCACCCACCAAGCCAGAAACAGCCAGCCAGCCAACCTATCACCAAACCAATTTACCAACCAACCAACTAACTAGACAGCCAGCCAGCCAACCAACCCTGCCGGGCAGCCAACAAACCAAACCCTACCACCGCTCACCCACCAAGCCAGAAACAGCCAGCCAGCCAACCTATCGACCAACCAACTAAACAACCAACCAACCAACCAACCAACCAACCAACCAACCAACTAGACAGCCAGCCAACCAACCCTGCCAGGCAGCCAACAAACAAAACCCTACCACCCGCTGACCCACCAAGCCAGAAACAGCCATTTAGCCAACCTATCGACCAACCAATTAACCAACCAACCAACCAACTAACTAGACAGCCAGCCAACCAACCCTGCCAGGCAGCCAACAAACCAAACCCTACCACCCGCTCGACCACCAAGCCAGAAACAGCCAGCCAGCCAACCTATCGACCAACACATTAACCAACCAACCAACCAACTAACTAGACAGCCAGCCAACCAACCATGCCAGGCAGTCAACAAACCAAACCCTACCAACCGCTCACCCACCAAGCCAGAAACTGCCAGCCAGCCAACCTATCGACCAACCAATTAACCAACCAACCAAACAACTAACTAGACAGCCAGCCAGCCAACCAACCAACCCTGCCGGGCAGCCAACAAACTAAACCCTACCACCCGCTCACCCACCAAGCCAGAAACATCAAGCCAGCCAACCTATCGACCAACCATTTAACCAACCAACCAACCAACTAACTAGAGAGTCAGAGAACCAACCCTGCCAGGCAGCCAACAAACCAAACCCTACCACCCGCTCACCCACCAAGCCAGAAACAGCCAGCCAGCCAGCCAACCTATCGACCAACACATTAACATACCAACCAACTAAGTAGACAGCAAGCCAACCAACCCTGCCAGGCAGCCAAAAAACCAAACCCTACCACCCGCTCACCCACCAAGCCAGAAACAAACAGCCAGCCAACCTATCCACCAACTAATTAACCAACCAACCAACCAACCAACTAGACAGCCAGCCAACCAACCCTGGCAGGCAGCCAACAAACCAAACCGTACCACCCGCTCACCCACCAAGCCAGAAACAGCAAGCCAGCCAACCTATCGACCAACCAATTAACCAACCAACCAACCAAATAACTAGACAGCCAGCCAACCAACCATGCCAGGCAGCCAACAAACCAAACCCTACCAACCGCTCACCCACCAAGCAGGAAACAGCCAGCCAGCCAACCTATCGACCAACCAATTAACCAACCAACCAACTAACTAGACAGCCAGCCAACCAACCCTGCCAGGCAGCCCACAAACCAAACCCAACCACCCGCTCACCCACCGAATCAGAAATAGCCATCCAGCCAACCTATCGACCAACCAACCAACCAACCAAACAACCAACCAACTATTTAGAAAGCCAAACAAACAACCAACCCTGCCAGGCAGCCAACAAACCAAACCCTACAACCCGCTCACCCGCCAAGCCAGAAACAGCCAGCCAGCCAACCTATCGACCAACCAATTAACCAAAGAACCAAAAAACCAACCAACCAACCAACTAGACAGGCAGCCAACAAACTAAACCCTACCACCCGCTCACCCACCAAGCCAGAAACAGCCAGCCAGCCAACCTATCGCCCAACTAATTAACCAAACAACAAACCAACCATCTAGACAGCCAGCCAACCAACCAACCCTGCCAGGCAGCCAACCAACCAAACCCTACCACCCGCTCACCCACTAAGCCAGAAACAGCCAGCCAGCCAACCGATCGACCAACCAATTAACCAACCAACCAGCCAACTAACTAGAGAGCCAGCCAACCAACCCTGCCAGGCAGCCAACAAACCAAACCCTACCACCTGCTCACCCACCAAGCCAAAAACAGCCAGCCAGCCAACCTATCGACCAACACATTAACCAACCAACCAGCCAACTAACTAGTTAGCAAGCCAACCAACCATGCCAGGCAGCCAACAAACCAAACCCTAGCACCCGCTCACCCACCAAGCCAGAAACAGCCAGCCAGCCAACCTATCGACCAACAAATTAACCAACCAACCAACCAACTAACTAGACAGCCAGCCAACCAACCCTGCCAGGCAGCCCAAAATCCAAACCGTACCACCCGCTCACCCACCAAACCAGAAACAGCCAGCCAGCCAGCCAACCTATCGACCAACCAATTAACCAACCAACCAACCAACTAACTAGAGAGCCAGCCAACCAAACCTGCCAGGCAGCCAACAAACCAAACCCTACCACCCGCTCACCCACCAAGCCAGAAACAGTCAGCCAGCCAACCTATCGACCAACCAATTAACCAACCAACCAACCAACCAACTAGACAGCCAGCCAGCCAACAAACCCTGCCGGGCAGCCAACAAACTAAACCCTACCACCCGCTCACCCACCAAGCCAGAAACAGAAAGCCAGGAAACCTATCGACCAACACATTAACATACCAACCAACTAAGTAGACAACAAGCCAACCAACCCTGCCAGGCAGCCAAAAATCCAAACCCTACCACCCGCTCACCCACCAAGCCAGAAACAGCCAGCCAGCTAACCTATCCACCAACTAATTAACCAACCAACCAACCAACCAACCAACCAACCAACCAACCAACCAACCAACCAACCAACCAACCAACCAACTAGACAGCCAGCCAACCAACCCTGACAGGCAGCCAACAAACCAAACCCTACCACCCACTCACCCACCAAGCCAGAAGCAGCAAGCCAGCCAACCTATCGACCAACCAATTAACCAACCAACCAACCAACTAACTAGAGAGCCAGAGAACCAACCCTGCCAGGCAGCCAACCAACCAAACCCTACCACCCGCTCACCCACCAAGCCAGATACAGCCAGAAAGCCAACCTATCGACCAACCAATTAACCAACCAACCAACCAACTAACTAGACAGCCAGCCAACCAACCCTGCCAGGCAGCCCACAAACCAAACCCTAACACCCGTTCACCCACCGAATCAGAAACAGCCAGCCAGCCAACCTATCGACCAACCAATTAACCAACCAACCAACCAACTATTTAGAGAGCCAGTCAACCAACCCTGCCAGGCAGCCAACAAACCACACAGTACCACCCGCTCACCCATCAAGCCAGAAACAGCCAGTCAGCCAACCTATCGACCAACCAATTAACCAACCAACCAACCAACTAGACAGCCAGCTAACCAACCCTGCCAGGCAGCCAACAAATCAAACCCTACCACCCGCTCACCCACCAAGCCAGAAACAGCCAGCCAGCCAACAGATCGACAAACCAATTAACCAACCAACCAACCAACTAACTAGAGAGCCAGGGAACCAACCCTGCCAGGCCGCCAACAAACCAAACCCTACCACCCGCTCACCCACCAAGCCAGAAACAGCCAGCCAGCCAACCTATCGACCAACACATTAACCAACCAACCAGCCAACTAACTAGACAGCAAGCCAACCAACCATGCCAGGCAGCCAACAAACCAAACCCTACCACCCGCTCACCCACCAAGTCAGAAACAGCCAGCCAGCCAACCTATCGACCAACCGATTAATCAACCAACCAACCAACTAACTAGACAGCCAGCCAAACAACCCTGCCAGGCAGCCAAAAATCCAAACCGTACCACCCGCTCACCCACCAAACCAGAAACAGCCATCCAGCCAACCTATCGACCAACCAATTAACCAACCAACCAACCAACTAGCTAGAGAGCCAGCCAACCAACCCTTCCAGGCAGCCAACAAACCAAACCCTACCACCCGCTCACCCACCAAGCCAGAAACAGGCAGCCAGTCAACCTATCGACCAACCAATTAACCAACCAACCAACCAACGAACTAGACAGCCAGCCAGCCAACCAACCCTGCCGGGCAGCCAACAAACTAAACCCTACCAACCGCTCACCCACCATGCCAGAAACATCCAGCCAGCCAACCTATCGACCAACCATTTAACCAACCAACCAACCAACTAACTAGAGAGCCAGAGAACCAGCCCTGCCAGGCAGCCAACAAACCAAACCCTACCACCCGCTCACCCACCAAGCCAGAAACAGCCAGCCAGGAAACCTATCGACCAACACATTAACATACCAACCAACTAAGTAGACAGCAAGCCAACCAACCCTGCCAGGCAGCCAAAAAACCAAACCCTACCACCCGCTCACCCACCAAGCCAGAAACAGCCAGCCAGCCAACCTATCCACCAACTAATTAACCAACCAACCAACTAGACAGCCAGCCAACCAACCCTGGCAGGCAGCCAACAAACCAAACCCTACCACCCACTCACCCACCAAGCCAGAAACAGCAAGCCAGCCAACCTATCGACCAACCAATTAACCAACCAACCAACCAACTAACTAGAGAGCCAGAGAACCAACCCTGCCAGGCAGCCAACAAACCAAACCCTACCACCCGCTCACCCACCAAGCCAGAAACAGCCAGCCAGCCAACCTATCGACCAACCAATTAACCAACCAACCAACTAACTAGACAGCCAGCCAACCAACCCTGCCAGGCAGCCCACAAACCAAACCCTACCACCCGTTCACCCACCGAATCAGAAACAGCCAGCCAGCCAACCTATCGACCAACCAATTAACCAACCAACCAACTATTTAGAGAGCCAGTCAACCAACCCTGCCAGGCAGCCAACAAACCAAACCCTACCACCCGCTCACCCACCAAGCCAGAAACAGCCAGCCAGCCAACCTATCGACCAACCAATTAACCAACCAACCAACCAACTAGCTAGAGAGCCAGAGAACCAACCCTGCCAGGCAGCCAACAAACCAAACCCAACCACCCGCTCACCCACCAAGCCAGAAACAGCCAGCCAGGAAACCTATCGACCAACACATTAACATACCAACCAACTAAGTAGACAGCAAGCGAACCAACCCTGCCAGGCAGCCAAAAAACCAAACCCTACCACCCGCTCACCCACCAAGCCAGAAACAGCCAGTCAGCCAACCTATCCACCAACTAATTAACCAACCAACCAACCAACCAACTAGACAGCCAGCCAACCAGTCCTGGCAGGCAGCCAACAAACCAAACCCTACCACCCACTCACGCACCAAGCCAGAAACAGCAAGCCAGCCAACCTATCGACCAACACATTAACCAACCAACCAACCAACTAACTAGAGAGCCAGAGAACCAACCCTGCCAGGCAGCCAACAAACCAAACCCTACCACCCGCTCACCCACCAAGCCAGAAACAGCCAGCCAGCCAACCTATCGACCAACCAATTAACCAACCAACCAACCAACTATTTAGAGAGCCAGTCAACCAACCCTGCCAGGCAGCCAACAAAGCAAACCCTACCACCTGCTCACCCACCAAGCCAGAAACAGCCAGCCAGCCAACCTATCGACCAACACATTAACCAACCAACCAACCAACCAACCCTGCCAGGCAGCCAACAAACCAAACCCTACAACCCGCTCACCCGCCAAGCCAGAAACAGCCAGCCAGCCAACCTATCGACCAACCACATTGACACCAAAGAACCAATCAACTAACCAGACAGCAAGCCAACCAACTATGACAGGCAGCCAACAAACTAAACCCTACCACCCGCTCACCCACCAAGCCAGAAACAGCCAGCCAGCCAACCTATCGCCCAACCTAATTAACCAAACAACAAACCAACCATCTAGACAGCCAGCCAGCCAACCAACCCTGCCAGGCAGCCAACCAACCAAACCCTACCACCCGCTCACCCACTAAGCCAGAAACAGCCAGCCAGCCAACCGATCGACCAACCAATTAACCAACCAACCAGCCAACTAACTAGAGAGCCAGAGAACCAGCCCTGCCAGGCAGCCAACAAACCAAACCCTACCACCCGCTCACCCACCAAGCCAGAAACAGCCAGCCAGGAAACCTATCGACCAACACATTAACATACCAACCAACTAGACAGCCAGCCAACCAACCCTGGCAGGCAGCCAACAAACCAAACCCTACCACCCACTCACCCACCAAGCCAGAAACAGCAAGCCAGCCAACCTATCGACCAACCAATTAACCAACCAACCAACCAACTAACTAGAGAGCCAGAGAACCAACCCTGCCAGGCAGCCAACAAACCAAACCCTACCACCCGCTCACCCACCAAGCCAGAAACAGCCAGCCAGCCAACCTATCGACCAACCAATTAACCAACCAACCAACTAACTAGACAGCCAGCCAACCAACCCTGCCAGGCAGCCCACAAACCAAACCCTACCACCCGTTCACCCACCGAATCAGAAACAGCCAGCCAGCCAACCTATCGATCAACCAATTAACCAACCAACCAACCAACTATTTAGAGAGCCAGTCAACCAACCCTGCCAGGCAGCCAACAAACCAAACCCTACCACCCGCTCACCCACCAAGCCAGAAACAGCCAGCCTGCCAACCTATCCACCAACTAATTAACCAACCAACCAACCAACCAACTAGACAGCCAGCCAACCAGTCCTGGCAGGCAGCCAACAAACCAAACCCTACCACCCACTCACGCACCAAGCCAGAAACAGCAAGCCAGCCAACCTATCGACCAACACATTAACCAACCAACCAACCAACTAACTAGAGAGCCAGAGAACCAACCCTGCCAGGCAGCCAACAAACCAAACCCTACCACCCGCTCACCCACCAAGCCAGAAACAGCCAGCCAGCCAACCTATCGACCAACCAATTAACCAACCAACCAACCAACTAACTAGACAGCCAGTCAACCAACCCTGCCAGGCAGCCCACAAACCAAACCCTACCACCCGTTCACCCACCGAATCAGAAACAGCCAGCCAGCCAACCTATCGACCAACCAATTAACCAACCAACCAACCAACTATTTATAGAGCCAGTCAACCAACCCTGCCAGGCAGCCAACAAAGCAAACCCTACCACCCGCTCACCCACCAAGCCAGAAACAGCCAGCCAGCCAACCTATCGACCAACACATTAACCAACCAACCAACCAACCAACCAACCAACCCTGCCAGGCAGCCAACAAAACAAACCCTACCACCCGCTCACCCACCAAGCCAGAAACAGCGAGCCAGCCAACCTATCGACCAACCAATTAACCAACCAACCAACCAACCAACTAGACAGCCAGCCAACCAACCCTGCCAGGCAACCAACATACCGAACCCTAACACCCGCTCACCCACCAAGCCAGAAACAGCCAGCCAGCCAAACTATCGACCAACCAATTTACCAACCAACCAACCAACTAGACAGCCAGCCAACCAAACCTGCGAGGCAGCCAACAAACCAAACCCTACCACCCGCTCACCCACCAAGACAGAAACAGCCAGCCAGCCAACCTATCGACCAACCAATTAACCAACCAACCAACCAAATAAAGAGACAGCCAGCCAGCCAACCAACCCTTCCGGGCAGCCAACAAACCAAACCCTACCACCCGCTCACCCACCAAGCCAGAAACAGCCAGCCAGCCAACCGATCGACCAAGCAATTAACCAACCAACCAACCAACCAACTAACTAGAGAGCCAGCCAACCAACCCTGCCAGGCAGCCAACAAACCAAACCCTACCACCCGCTCACCCACCAAGCCAGAAACAGCCAGCTAGCCAACCTATCGACCAACCAATTAACCAACCAACCAACCAACTAACTAGACAGCCAGCCAACCAACCCTGCCAGGCAGCCCAAAATCCAAACCGTACCACCCGCTCACCCACCAAACCAGAAACAGCCAGCCAGCCAACCTATCGACCAACCAATTAACCAACCAACCAACCAACTAGAGAGCCAAAGAACTAACCCTGCCAGGCAGCCAACAAACCAAAGCCTACCACCCGCTCACCCACCAAGCCAGAAACAGCCAGCCAGCCAACCTATCGACCAACCATTTAACCAACCAACCAACCAACTAGAGAGCCAAAGAACTAACCCTGCCAGGCAGCCAACAAACCAAAGCCTACCACCCGCTCACCCACCAAGCCAGAAACAGCCAGCCAGCCAACCTATCGACCAACACATTAACATACCAACCAACTAAGTAGACAGCAATCCAGGCAGCCAAAAAACCAAACCCTACCACCCGCTCACCCACCAAGCCAGAAACAGCCAGCCAGCCAACCTATCCACCAACTAATTAACCAACCAACCAACCAACTAGACAGCCAGCCAACAAACCAAACCCTACCACCCGCTCACCCACCAAACCAGAAACAGCAAGCCAGCCAACCTATCGACCAACTAATTAACCAACAACCAACCAACTAACTAGACAGCCAGCCAACCAACCGTGCCAGGCAGCCAACAAACCAAACCCTACCACCCGCTCACCCACGAAGCCAGAAACAGCCAGCCAGCCAACCTATCGACCAACCAATTAACCAACCAACCAACCAACTATTTTGAGAGCCAGCCAACCAACCCTGCCAGGCAGCCAACAAACCAAACCCTACCACCCGCTCACCCACCAAGCCAGAAACAGCCAGCCAGCCAACCTATCCACCAACTAATTAACCAACCAACCAACCAACTAGACAGCCAGCCAACAAACCAAACCCTACCACCCGCTCACCCACCAAACCAGAAACAGCAAGCCAGCCAACCTATCGACCAACCAATTAACCAACAACCAACCAACTAACTAGACAGCCAGCCAACCAACCATGCCAGGCAGCCAACAAACCAAACCCTACCACCCGCTCACCCACCGAATCAGAAACAGCCAGCCAGCCAACCTATCGACCAACCAATTAACCAACCAACCAACCAACTATTTTGAGAGCCAGCCAACCAACCCTGCCAGGCAGCTAACAAACCAAACCCTACCACCCGCTCACCCACCAAGCCAGAAAGAGCCAGCCAGCCAACCTATCAACCAACACATTAACCAACCAACCAACCAACCATCCCTGCCAGGCAGCCAACAAACCAAACCCTACCACCCGCTCACCCACCAAGCCAGAAACAGCCAGCCAGCCAACCTATCGACCAACCAATTTACCAACCAACCAACAAACCAACCAACCAACCCTGCCAGGCAGCCAACAAACCGAACCCTACCACCCGCTCACCCACCAAGCCAGAAACAGCCAGCCAGCCAACCTATCGACCAACCAATTAACCAACCAACCAACCAACTAAAGAGACGGCCAGCCAGCCAAACAACCCTTCCGGGCAGCCAACAAACCAAACCCTACCACCCGCTCACCCACCAAGCCAGAAATAGCCAGCAAGACAAACGATCGACCAACCAATTAACCAACCAACCAACCAAATAACTAGAGAGCCAGCCAACCAACCCTGCCAGGCAGCCAACAAACAAAACCCTACCACCCACTCACCCACCAAGCCAGAAACAGCCAGCCAGCCAACCTATCGACCAACACATTAACCAACCAACCAGCCAACTAACTAGACAGCAAGCCAACCAACCATGCCAGGCAGCCAACAAACCAAACCCTACCACCCGCTCACCCACCATGCCAGAAACAGCCAGCCAGCCAACTTATCGACCAACTAATTAACCAACCAACCAACCAACCCTGCCAGGCAGTCAACAAACCAAACCCTACCACCCGCTCACCCATCAAGCCAGAAACAGCCAGCCAGCCAACCTATCGACCAACCAATTAACCAACCAACCAACCAACCAACCAACTAGACAGCCAGCCAACCTACCCTGCCAGGCAGCCAACAAACCAAACCCTACCACCCGCTCACCCACCAAGCCAGAAACAGCCAGCCAGCCAACCTATCGACCAACCAATTAACCAACCAACCAACCAACTAAAGAGACAGCCAGCCAGCCAACGAAACCTTCCGGGCAGCCAACAAACCAAACCCTACCACCCGCTCACCCACCAAGCCAGAAACAGCCAGCCAGCCAACCTATCGACCAACACATTAACCAACCAACCAGCCAACTAACTATACAGCAAGCCAAGCAACCATGCCAGGCAGCCAACAAACCAAACCCTACCACCCGCTCACCCACCAAGCCAGAAACAGCCAGCCAGCCAACCTATCGACCAACCAATTAACCAACCAACCAACCAACTAACTAGACAGCCAGCCAACCAACCCTGCCAGGCAGCCCAAAATCCAAACCGTACCACCCGCTCACCCACCAAACCAGAAACAGCCAGCCAGCCAACCTATCGACCAACCAATTAACCAACCAACCAACCAACTAGAGAGCCAAAGAACTAACCCTGCCAGGCAGCCAACAAACCAAAGCCTACCACCCGCTCACCCACCAAGCCAGAAACAGCCAGCCAGCCAACCTATCGACCAACCATTTAACCAACCAACCAACCAACTAGAGAGCCAAAGAACTAACCCTGCCAGGCAGCCAACAAACCAAAGCCTACCACCCGCTCACCCACCAAGCCAGAAACAGCCAGCCAGCCAACCTATCGAACAACACAATAACATACCAACCAACTAAGTAGACAGCAATCCAGGCAGCCAAAAAACCAAACCCTACCACCCGCTCACCCACCAAGCCAGAAACAGCCAGCCAACCTATCCACCAACTAATTAACCAACCAACCAACCAACTAGACAGCCAGCCAACAAACCAAACCCTACCACCCGCTCACCCACCAAACCAGAAACAGCAAGCCAGCCAACCTATCGACCAACTTATTAACCAACAACCAACCAACTAACTAGACAGCCAGCCAACCAACCGTGCCAGGCAGCCAACAAACCAAACCCTACCACCCGCTCACCCACGAAGCCAGAAACAGCCAGCCAGCCAACCTATCGACCAACCAATTAACCAACCAACCAACCAACTATTTTGAGAGCCAGCCAACCAACCCTGCCAGGCAGCCAACAAACCAAACCCTACCACCCGCTCACCCACCAAGCCAGAAAGAGCCAGCCAGCCAACCTATCAACCAACACATTAACCAACCAACCAACCAACCATCCCTGCCAGGCAGCCAACAAACCAAACCCTACCACCCGCTCACCCACCAAGCCAGAAACAGCCAGCCAGCCAACCTATGGACCAACCAATTTACCAACCAACCAACAAACCAACCAACCAACCCTGCCAGGCAGCCAACAAACCGAACCCTACCACCCGCTCACCCACCAAGCCAGAAACAGCCAGCCAGCCAACCTATCGACCAACCAATTAACCAACCAACCAACCAACTAAAGAGACGGCCAGCCAGCCAAACAACCCTTCCGGGCAGCCAACAAACCAAACCCTACCACCCGCTCACCCACCAAGCCAGAAATAGCCAGCCAGACAAACGATCGACCAACCAATTAACCAACCAACCAACCAAATAACTAGAGAGCCAGCCAACCAACCCTGCCAGGCAGCCAACAAACAAAACCCTACCACCCACTCACCCACCAAGCCAGAAACAGCCAGCCAGCCAACCTATCGACCAACACATTAACCAACCAACCAGCCAACTAACTAGACAGCAAGCCAACCAACCATGCCAGGCAGCCAACAAACCAAACCCTACCACCCGCTCACCCACCATGCCAGAAACAGCCAGCCAGCCAACTTATCGACCAACTAATTAACCAACCAAACAACCAACCCTGCCAGGCAGTCAACAAACCAAACCCTACCACCCGCTCACCCATCAAGCCAGAAACAGCCAGCCAGCCAACCTATCGACCAACCAATTAACCAACCAACCAACCAACCAACTAGACAGCCAGCCAACCTACCCTGCCAGGCAGCCAACAAACCAAACCCTACCACCCGCTCACCCACCAAGCCAGAAACAGCCAGCCAGCCAACCTATCGACCAACCAATTAACCAACCAACCAACCAACTAAAGAGACAGCCAGCCAGCCAACGAAACCTTCCGGGCAGCCAACAAACCAAACCCTACCACCCGCTCACCCACCAAGCCAGAAACAGCCAGCCAGCCAACCTATCGACCAACACATTAACCAACCAACCAGCCAACTATCTAGACAGGCAGCCAACAAACCAAACCCTACCACCCGCTCACCCACCAAGCCCGAAACAGCCAGCCAGCCAACCTATCGACCAACCAATTTACCAACCAACCAACCAACCCTGCCAGGCAGCCAACAAACCGAACCCTACCACCCGCTCACCCACCAAGCCAGAAACAGCCAGCCAGCCAACCTATCGACCAACCAATTAACCAACCAACCAACCAACCAACTAAAGAGACGGCCAGCCAGCCAACCAACCCTTCCGGGCAGCCAACAAACCAAACCCTACCACCCGCTCACCCACCAAGCCAGAAATAGCCAGCCAGACAAACGATCGACCAACCAATTAACCAACCATCCAACCAAATAAATAGAGAGCCAGCCAACAAACCCTGCCAGGCAGCCAACAAACAAAACCCTACCACCCACTCACCCACCAAGCCAGAAACAGCCAGCCAGAAAACCTATCGACCAACACATTAACCAACCAACCAACCAACCAACCAACCAACCAACCAACTAGACAGCCAGCCAACCAACCCTGCCAGGCAGCCAACAAACCAAACCCTACCACCCGCTCACCCACCAAGCCAGAAACAGCCAGCCAGCCAACCTATCGACCAACCAATTAACCAACCAACCAACCAACTAAAGAGACAGCCAGCCAGCCAACGAAACCTTCCGGGCAGCCAACAAACCAAACCCTACCACCCGCTCACCCACCAAGCCAGAAACAGCCAGCCAGCCAACCTATCGACCAACACATTAACCAACCAACCAGCCAACTAACTAGACAGCCAGCCAACCAACCCTGCCAGGCAGCCCAAAATCCAAACCGTACCACCCGCTCACCCACCAAACCAGAAACAGCCAGCCAGCCAACCTATCGACCAACCAATTAACCAACAAACCAACCAACTAACAAGAGAGCCAGCCAACCAACCCTGCCAGGCAGCCAACAAACCAAACCCTACCACCCGCTCACCCACCAAGCCAGAAACATCCAGCCATCCAACCTATCGATCAACACATTGACCAACCAACCAATCAACTAACTAGACAGCAAGCCAACCAACCCTGCCAGGCAGCCAACAAACCAAACCCTACCACCCGCTCACCCACCAAGCCAGAAACAGCCAGCCAGCCAACCTATCGACCAACCATTTAACCAACCAACCAACCAACTAACTAGAGAGCCAGAGAACTAACCCTGCCAGGCAGCCAACAAACCAAACCCTACGACCCGCTCACCCACCAAGCCAGAAACAGCCAGCCAGCCAACCTATCGACCAACACATTAACATACCAACCAACTAAGTAGACAGCAATCCAGGCAGCCAAAAAACCAAACCCTACCACCCGCTCACCCACCAAGCCAGAAACAGCCAGCCAGCCAACCTATCCACCAACTAATTAACCAACCAACCAACCAACTAGACAGCCAGCCAACAAACCCTGCCAGGCAGCCCACAAACCTAACCCTACCACCCGCTCACCCACGAAGCCAGAAACAGCCAGCCAGCCAACCTATCGACCAACCAATTAACCAACCAACCAACCAACTAACTAGACAGCCAGCCAACCAACCCTGCCAGGCAGCCCACAAACCAAACCCTACCACCCGCTCACCCACCGAATCAGAAACAGCCAGCCAGCCAACCTATCGACCAACCAATTTACCAACCAACCAACCAACCAACCAACCAACCAACCAACCAACCCTGCCAGGCAGCCAACAAACCGAACCCTACCACCCGCTCACCCACCAAGCCAGAAACAGCCAGCCAGCCAACCTATCGACCAACCAATTAACCAACCAACCAACCAACTAAAGAGACGGCCAGCCAGCCAACCAACCCTTCCGGGCAGCCAACAAACCAAACCCTACCACCCGCTCACCCACCAAGCCAGAAACAGCCAGCCAGCCAACCTGTCGACCAACACATTAACCAACCAACCAGCCAACTAACTAGACAGCAAGCCAACCAACCATGCCAGGCAGCCAACAAACCAAACCCTACCACCCGCTCACCCACCATGCCAGAAACAGCCAGCCAGCCAACTTATCGACCAACCAATTAACCAACCAACCAACCAACCAACCAACCAACCAACCAACTAGACAGCCAGCCAACTAACCCTGCCAGGCAGCCAACAAACCAAACCCTACCACTCGCTCACCCACCAAGCCAGAAACAGCCAGCCAGCCAACCTATCGACCAACCAATTAACCAACCAACCAACCAACTAAAGAGACAGCCAGCCAGCCAACGAACCCTTCCGGGCAGCCAACAAACCAAACCCTACCACCCGCTCACCCACCAAGCCAGAAACAGCCAGCCAGCCAACCTATCGACCAACACATTAACCAACCAACCAGCCAACTAACTAGACAGCAAGCCAACCAACCATGCCTGGCAGCCAACAAACCAAACCCTACCACCCGCTCACCCACCAAGCCAGAAACAGCCAGCCAGCCAACCGATCGACCAACCAATTAACCAACCAACCAACCAACTAACTAGAGAGCCAGCCAACCAACCCTGCCAGGCAGCCAACAAACCAAGCCCTACCACCCACTCACCCACCAAGCCAGAAACAGCCAGCCAGCCAACCTATCGACCAACACATTAACCAACCAACCAGCCAACTAACTAGACAGCAAGCCAACCAACCATGCCAGGCAGCCAACAAACCAAACCCTACCACCCGCTCACCCACCAAGCCAGAAACAGCCAGCCAGCCAACTTATCGACCAACCAATTAACCAACCAACCAACCAACCAACCAACCAACCAACTAGACAGCCAGCCAACTAACCAAACCCTACCACTCGCTCACCCACCAAGCCAGAAACAGCCAGCCAGCCAGCCAACGAACCCTTCCGGGCAGCCAACAAACCAAACCCTACCACCCGCTCACCCACCAAGCCAGAAACAGCCAGCCAGCCAACCTATCGACCAACACATTAACCAACCAACCAGCCAACTAACTAGACAGCAAGCCAACCAACCATGCCAGGCAGCCAACAAACCAAACCCTACCACCCGCTCACCCACCAAGCCAGAAACAGCCAGCCAGCCAACCTATCGACCAACCAATTAACCAACCAACCAACCAACTAACTAGACAGCCAGCCAACCAACCCTGCCAGGCAGCCCAAAATCCTAACCGTACCACCCGCTCACCCACCAAACCAGAAACAGCCAGCCAGCCAACCTATCGACCAACCAATTAACCAACCAACCAACCAACTAACTAGAGAGCCAGCCAACCAACCCAACCAGGCAGCCAACAAACCAAACCCTACCACCCGCTCACCCACCAAGCCAGAAACAGCCAGCCATCCAACCTATCGATCAACACATTGACCAACCAACCAATCAACTAACTAGACAGCAAGCCAACCCACCCTGCCAGGCAGCCAACAAACCAAACCCTACCACCCGCTCACCCACCAAGCCAGAAACAGCCAGCGAGCCAACCTATCGACCAACACATTAACATACCAACCAACTAAGTAGACAGCAAGCCAGGCAGCCAAAAAACCAAACCCTACCACCCGCTCACCCACCAAGCCAGAAACAGCCAGCCAGCCAACCTATCGACCAACCAATTAACAAACCAACCAACCAACTAACTAGACAGCCAGCCAACCAAACCTGCCAGGCAGCCCAAAAACAAAACCCTACCACCCGCTCACCCACCGAATCAGAAACAGCCAGCCAGCCAACCTATCGACCAACCAATTAACCAACCAACCAACCAACTATTTAGAGAGTCAGCCAACAAACCCTGCCAGGCAGCCAACAAACCAAACCCTACCACCCGCTCACGCACCAAGCCAGAAACAGCCAGCCAGCCAACCTATCGACCAACACATTAACCAACCAACCAACCAACCAACCAACCCTGCCAGGCAGCCAACAAACCAAACCCTACCACCCGCTCACCCACCAAGCCAGAAACAGCCAGCCAGCCAACCTATCGACCAACCAATTAACCAACCAACCAACCAACTAACTAGACAGCCAGCCAACCAACCCTGCCAGGCAGCCCACAAACCAAACCCTACCACCCGTTCACCCACCGAATCAGAAACAGCCAGCCAGCCAACCTATCGACCAACCAATTAACCAACCAACCAACCAACTATTTAGAGAGCCAGTCAACCAACCGTGCCAGGCAGCCAACAAACCAAACCCTACCACCCGCTCACCCACCAAGCCAGAAACAGCCAGCCAGCCAACCTAACGACCAACACATTAACCAACCAACCAACCAACCAACCAACCAACCCTGCCAGGCAGCCAACAAAACAAACATTACCACCCGCTCACCCACCAAGCCAGAAACAGCCAGCCAGCCAACCTATCGACCAACCAATTAACCAACCAACTAACCAACCAACTAGACAGCCAGCCAACCAACCCTGCCAGGCAGCCAACAAATCGAACCCTAACACCCGCTCACCCACCAAGCCAGAAACAGCCAGCCAGCCAACCTATCGACCAACCAATTAACCAACCAACCAACCAACCAACCAACTAAAGAGACAGCCAGCCAGCCAACCAACCCTTCCGGGCAGCCGACAAACCAAACCCTACCACCCGCTCACCCACCAAGCCAGAAACAGCCAGCCAGCCAACCGATCGACCAACCAATTAACCAACCAACCAACCAACTAACTAGAGAGGCAGCCAACCAACCCTGCCAGGCAGCCAACAAACCAAACTCTACCACCCGCTCACGCACCAAGCCAGAAACAGCCAGCCAGCCAACCTATCGACCAACACATTAACCAACCAACCAACCAACTAACTAGACAGCCAGCCAACCAACCCTGCCAGGCAGCCAACAAACCGAACCCTAACACCCGCTCACCCACCAAGCCAGAAACAGCCAGCCAGCCAACCTATCGACCAACCAATTAACCAACCAACCAACCAACTAGACAGCCAGCCAACCAAACCTGCCAGGCAGCCAACAAACCAAACCCTACCACCCGCTCACCCACCAAGCCAGAAACAGCCAGCCAGCCAACCTATCGACCAACCAATTAACCAACCAACCAACCAACTAAAGAGACAGCCAGCCAGCCAACCAACCCTTCCGGGCAGCCAACAAACCAAACCCTACCACCCGCTCACCCACCAAGCCAGAAACAGCCAGCCAGCCAACCGATCGACCAACCAATTAACCAACCAACCAACTAACTAGAGAGCCAGCCAACCAACCCTGCCAGGCAGCCAACAAACCAAACCCTACCACCCGCTCACCCACCAAGCCAGAAACAGCCAGCCAGCCAACCTATCGACCAACACATTAACCAACCAACCAACCAACTAACTAGAGAGCCAGCCAACCAACCATGCCAGGCAGCCAACAAACCAAACCCTACCACCCGCTCACCCACCAAGCCAGAAACAGCCAGTCAACCAACCCTGCCAGGCAGCCCAAAATCCAAACCGTACCACCCGCTCACCCACCAAACCAGAAACAGCCAGCCAGCCAACCTATCGACCAACCAATTAACCAACCAACCAACCAACTAACTAGAGAGCCAGCCAACCAACCCTGCCAGGCAGCCAACAAACCAAACCCTACCACCCGCTCACCCACCAAGCCAGAAACAGCCAGCCAGCCAACCTATCGACCAACCATTTAACCAACCAACCAACCCACTAACTAGAGAGCCAGAGAACTAACCCTGCCAGGCAGCCAACAAACCAAACCCTACCACCCGCTCACCCACCAAGCCAGAAACAGCCAGCCAGCCAACCTATCGACCAACACATTAACATACCAACCAACTAAGTAGACAGCAAGCCAGGCAGCCAAAAAACCAAACCCTACCACCCGCTCACCCACCAAGCCAGAAACAGCCAGCCAGCCAACCTATCGACCAACCAATTAACCAACCAACCAACCAACTAACTAGACAGCCAGCCAACCAAACCTGCCAGGCAGCCCACAAACCAAACCCTACCACCCGCTCACCCACCGAATCAGAAACAGCCAGCCAGCCAACCTATCGACCAACCAATTAACCAACCAACCAACCAACTATTTAGAGAGCCAGCCAACCAACCCTGCCAGGCAGCCAACAAACCAAACCCTACCACCCGCTCACCCACCAAGCCAGAAACAGCCAGCCAGCCAACCTATCGACCAACACATTAACCAACCAACCAACCAACCAACCAACCAACCCTGCCAGGCAGCCAACAAACCAAACCCTACCACCCGCTCACCCACCAAGCCAGAAACAGCCAGCCAGCCAACCTATCGACCAACCAATTAACCAACCAACTAACCAACCAACTAGACAGCCAGCCAACCAACCCTGCCAGGCAGCCAACAAACCGAACCCTAACACCCGCTCACCCACCAAGCCAGAAACAGCCAGCCAGCCAACCTATCGACCAACCAATTAACCAACCAACCAACCAACCAACCAACCAACTAGACAGCCAGCCAAACAAACCTGCCAGGCAGCCAACAAACCAAACCCTACCACCCGCTCACCCACCAAGCCAGAAACAGCCTGCCAGCCAACCTATCGACCAACCAATTAACCAACCAACCAACCAACTAAAGAGACAGCCAGCCAGCCAACCAACCCTTCCGGGCAGCCAACAAACCAAACCCTACCACCCGCTCACCCACCAAGCCAGAAACAGCCAGCCAGCCAACCGATCGACCAACCAATTAACCAACCAACCAACCAACTAACTAGAGAGCCAGCCAAAAAACCCTGCCAGGCAGCCAACAAACCAAACTCTACCACCCGCTCACCCACCAAGCCAGAAACAGCCAGCCAGCCAACCTATCGACCAACACATTAACCAACCAACCAAGCAACTAACTAGAGAGCCAGCCAACCAACCATGCCAGGCAGCCAACAAACCAAACCCTACCACCCGCTCACCCACCAAGCCAGAAACAGCCAGCCAGCCAACCTAACGACCAACACATTAACCAACCAACCAACCAACCAACCAACCCTGCCTGGCAGCCAACAAAACAAACATTACCACCCGCTCACCCACCAAGCCAGAAACAGCCAGCCAGCCAACCTATCGACCAACCAATTAACCAACCAACCAACCAACCAACTAGACAGCCAGCCAACCAACCCTGCCAGGCAGCCAACAAACCGAACCCTAACACCCGCTCACCCACCAAGCCAGAAACAGCCAGCCAGCCAACCTATCGACCAACCAATTAACCAACCAACCAACCAACCAACCAACTAGACAGCCAGCCAACCAAACCTGCCAGGCAGCCAACAAACCAAACCCTACCACCCGCTCACCCACCAAGCCAGAAACAGCCAGCCAGCCAACCTATCGACCAACCAATTAACCAACCAACCAACCAAATAAAGAGACAGCCAGCCAGCCAACCAACCCTTCCGTGCAGCCAACAAACCAAACCCTACCACCCGCTCACCCACCAAGCCAGAAACAGCCAGCCAGCCAACCGATCGACCAACCAATTAACCAACCAACCAACCAACTAACTAGAGAGCCAGCCAACCAACCCTGCCAGGCAGCCAACAAACCAAACCCTACCACCCGCTCACCCACCAAGCCAGAAACAGCCAGCCAGCCAACCTATCGACCAACACATTAACCAACCAACCAACCAACTAACTAGAGAGCCAGCCAACCAACCCTGCCAGGCAGCCAACAAACCAAACCCTACCACCCGCTCACCCACCAAGCCAGAAACAGCCAGCCAGCCAACCTATCGACCAACACATTAACCAACCAACCAACCAACTAACTAGAGAGCCAGCCAACCAACCATGCCAGGCAGCCAACAAACCAAACCCTACCACCTGCTCACCCACCAAGCCAGAAACAGCCAGTCAACCAACCCTGCCAGGCAGCCCAAAATCCAAACCGTACCACCCGCTCACCCACCAAACCAGAAACAGCCAGCCAGCCAACCTATCGACCAACCAATTAACCAACCAACCAACCAACTAACTAGAGAGCCAGCCAACCAACCCTGCCAGGCAGCCAACAAACCAAACCCTACCACCCGCTCACCCACCAAGCCAGAAACAGCCAGCCAGCCAACCTATCGACCAACCATTTAACCAACCAACCAACCCACTAACTAGAGAGCCAGAGAACTAACCCTGCCAGGCAGCCAACAAACCAAACCCTACCACCCGCTCACCCACCAAGCCAGAAACAGCCAGCCAGCCAACCTATCGACCAACACATTAACATACCAACCAACTAAGTAGACAGCAAGCCAGGCAGCCAAAAAACCAAACCCTACCACCCGCTCACCCACCAAGCCAGAAACAGCCAGCCAGCCAACCTATCGACCAACCAATTAACCAACCAACCAACCAACTAACTAGACAGCCAGCCAACCAAACCTGCCAGGCAGCCCACAAACCAAACCCTACCACCCGCTCACCCACCGAATCAGAAACAGCCAGCCAGCCAACCTATCGACCAACCAATTAACCAACCAACCAACCAACTATTTAGAGAGCCAGCCAACCAACCCTGCCAGGCAGCCAACAAACCAAACCCTACCACCCGCTCACCCACCAAGCCAGAAACAGCCAGCCAGCCAACCTATCGACCAACACATTAACCAACCAACCAACCAACCAACCAACCCTGCCAGGCAGCCAACAAACCAAACCCTACCACCCGCTCACCCACCAAGCCAGAAACAGCCAGCCAGCCAACCTATCGACCAACCAATTAACCAACCAACTAACCAACCAACTAGACAGCCAGCCAACCAACCCTGCCAGGCAGCCAACAAACCGAACCCTAACACCCGCTCACCCACCAAGCCAGAAACAGCCAGCCAGCCAACCTATCGACCAACCAATTAACCAACCAACCAACCAACCAACCAACCAACCAACTAGACAGCCAGCCAAACAAACCTGCCAGGCAGCCAACAAACCAAACCCTACCACCCGCTCACCCACCAAGCCAGAAACAGCCTGCCAGCCAACCTATCGACCAACCAATTAACCAACCAACCAACCAACTAAAGAGACAGCCAGCCAGCCAACCAACCCTTCCGGGCAGCCAACAAACCAAACCCTACCACCCGCTCACCCACCAAGCCAGAAACAGCCAGCCAGCCAACCGATCGACCAACCAATTAACCAACCAACCAACCAACTAACTAGAGAGCCAGCCAAAAAACCCTGCCAGGCAGCCAACAAACCAAACTCTACCACCCGCTCACCCACCAAGCCAGAAACAGCCAGCCAGCCAACCTATCGACCAACACATTAACCAACCAACCAAGCAACTAACTAGAGAGCCAGCCAACCAACCATGCCAGGCAGCCAACAAACCAAACCCTACCACCCGCTCACCCACCAAGCCAGAAACAGCCAGCCAGCCAACCTAACGACCAACACATTAACCAACCAACCAACCAACCAACCAACCCTGCCTGGCAGCCAACAAAACAAACATTACCACCCGCTCACCCACCAAGCCAGAAACAGCCAGCCAGCCAACCTATCGACCAACCAATTAACCAACCAACCAACCAACCAACCAACTAGACAGCCAGCCAACCAACCCTGCCAGGCAGCCAACAAACCGAACCCTAACACCCGCTCACCCACCAAGCCAGAAACAGCCAGCCAGCCAACCTATCGACCAACCAATTAACCAACCAACCAACCAACCAACCAACTAGACAGCCAGCCAACCAAACCTGCCAGGCAGCCAACAAACCAAACCCTACCACCCGCTCACCCACCAAGCCAGAAACAGCCAGCCAGCCAACCTATCGACCAACCAATTAACCAACCAACCAACCAAATAAAGAGACAGCCAGCCAGCCAACCAACCCTTCCGTGCAGCCAACAAACCAAACCCTACCACCCGCTCACCCACCAAGCCAGAAACAGCCAGCCAGCCAACCGATCGACCAACCAATTAACCAACCAACCAACCAACTAACTAGAGAGCCAGCCAACCAACCCTGCCAGGCAGCCAACAAACCAAACCCTACCACCCGCTCACCCACCAAGCCAGAAACAGCCAGCCAGCCAACCTATCGACCAACACATTAACCAACCAACCAACCAACTAACTAGAGAGCCAGCCAACCAACCCTGCCAGGCAGCCAACAAACCAAACCCTACCACCCGCTCACCCACCAAGCCAGAAACAGCCAGCCAGCCAACCTATCGACCAACACATTAACCAACCAACCAACCAACTAACTAGAGAGCCAGCCAAGCAACCATGCCAGGCAGCCAACAAACCAAACCCTACCACCCGCTCACCCACCAAGCCAGAAACAGCCAGCCAGCCAACCTATCGACCAACCAATTAACCAACCAACCAACCAACTAACTAGACAGCCAGTCAACCAACCCTGCCAGGCAGCCCAAAATCCAAACCCTACCACCCGCTCACCCACCAAGCCAGAAACAGCCAGCCAGCCAACCTATCGACCAACACATTAACATACCAACCAACTAAGTAGACAGCAAGCCAGGCAGCCAAAAAACCAAACCCTACCACCCGCTCATCCACCAAGCCAGAAACAGACAACCCGCCAACCTATCCACCAACTAATTAACCAACCAACCAACCAACCAACTAACTAGACAGCCAGCCAACCAACCCTGCCAGGCAGCCCACAAACCAAACCCTACCACCCGCTCACCCACCGAATCAGAAACAGACAGCCAGCCAACCTATCGACCAACCAATTAACCAACCAACCAACCATTTAGAGAGCCAGCCAACCAACCCTGCCAGGCAGACAACAAACCAAACCCTACCACCCGCTCACCCACCAAGCCAGAAACAGCCAGCCAGCCAACCTATCGACCAACACATTAACCAAACCACCAGCCAACTAACTAGACAGCAAGCCATCCAACCATGCCAGAAAGCCAACAAACCAAACCCTACCACCCGCTCACCCACCAAGCCAGAAACAGCCAGCCAGCCAACCTATCGACCAAACAATTAACCAACCAACTAACCAACCAACCAACCAACTAACTAGACAGCCAGCCAACCAACCCTGCCAGGCAGCCCAAAATCCAAACCGTACCACCCGCTCACCCACCAAACCAGAAACAGGCAGCCAGCCAACCTACCGACCAACCAATTAACCAACCAACCAACCAACTAACTAGAGAGCCAGAGAACCAACCCTGCCAGGCAGCCAACAAACAAAACCCTACCACCCGCTCACCCACCAAGCCAGAAACATCCAGCCAGCCATCCTATCGACCAACCAATTAACCAACCAACCAACCAACTAACTAGAGAGCCAGCCAAAAAACCCTGCCAGGCAGCCAACAAACCAAACTCTACCACCCGCTCACCCACCAAGCCAGAAACAGCCAGCCAGCCAACCTATCGACCAACCAATTAACCAACCAACCAACCAACCAACTAGACAGCCAGCCAACCAACCCTGCCAGGCAGCCAACAAACCAAACCCTACCACCCGCTCACCCACCAAGCCAGAAACAGCCAGCCAGCCAACCGATCGACCAACCAATTAACCAACCAACCAACCAACTAACTAGAGAGCCAGCCAACCAACCCTGCCAGGCAGCCAACAAACCAAACCCTACCACCCGCTCACCCACCAAGCCAGAAACAGCCAGCCAGCCAACCTATCGACCAACACATTAACCAACCAACCAACCGACTAACTAGAGAGCCAGCCAACCAACCCTGCCAGGCAGCCAACAAACCAAACCCTACCACCCGCTCACCCACCAAGCCAGAAACAGCCAGCCAGCCAACCTAACGACCAACACATTAACCAACCAACCAACCAACCAACCAACCCTGCCTGGCAGCCAACAAAACAAACATTACCACCCGCTCACCCACCAAGCCAGAAACAGCCAGCCAGCCAACCTATCGACCAACCAATTAACCAACCAACCAACCAACCAACTAGACAGCCAGCCAACCAACACTGCCAGGCAGCCAACAAACCAAACCCTACCACCCGCTCACCCACCAAGCCAGAAACAGCCAGCCAGCCAACCTATCGACCAACCAATTAACCAACCAACCAACCAAATAAAGAGACAGCCAGCCAGCCAACCAACCCTTCCGGGCAGCCAACAAACCAAACCCTACCACCCGCTCACCCACCAAGCCAGAAACAGCCAGCCAGCCAACCGATCGACCAACCAATTAACCAACCAACCAACCAACTAACTAGAGAGCCAGCCAACCAACCCTGCCAGGCAGCCAACAAACCAAACCCTACCACCCGCTCACCCACCAAGCCAGAAACAGCCAGCCAGCCAACCTATCGACCAACACATTAACCAACCAACCAACCAACTAACTAGAGAGCCAGCCAACCAACCCTGCCAGGCAGCCAACAAACCAAACCCTACCACCCGCTCACCCACCAAGCCAGAAACAGCCAGCCAGCCAACCTATCGACCAACACATTAACCAACCAACCAACCAACTAACTAGAGAGCCAGCCAACCAACCATGCCAGGCAGCCAACAAACCAAACCCTACCACCCGCTCACCCACCAAGCCAGAAACAGCCAGCCAGCCAACCTATCGACCAACCAATTAACCAACCAACCAACCAACTAACTAGACAGCCAGTCAACCAACCCTGCCAGGCAGCCCAAAATCCAAACCGTACCACCCGCTCACCCACCAAACCAGAAACAGCCAGCCAGCCAACCTATCGACCAACCAATTAACCAACCAACCAACCAACTAACTAGAGAGCCAGCCAACCAACCCTGCCAGGCAGCCATCAAACCAAACCCTACCACCCGCTCACCCACCAAGCCAGAAACAGCCAGCCGTCCAACCTATCGATCAACACATTGACCAACCAACCAATCAACTAACTAGACAGCAAGCCAACCAACCCTGCCAGGCAGCCAACAAACCAAACCCTACCACCCGCTCACCCACCAAGCCAGAAACAGCCAGCCAGCCAACCTATCGACCAACACATTAACATACCAACCAACTAAGTAGACAGCAAGCCAGGCAGCCAAAAAACCAAACCCTACCACCCGCTCATCCACCAAGCCAGAAACAGACAACCCGCCAACCTATCCACCAACTAATTAACCAACCAACCAACCAACCAACTAACTAGACAGCCAGCCAACCAACCCTGCCAGGCAGCCCACAAACCAAACCCTACCACCCGCTCACCCACCGAATCAGAAACAGCCAGCCAGCCAACCTATCGACCAACCAATTAACCAACCAACCAACCATTTAGAGAGCCAGCCAACCAACCCTGCCAGGCAGACAACAAACCAAACCCTACCACCCGCTCACCCACCAAGCCAGAAACAGCCAGCCAGCCAACCTATCGACCAACACATTAACCAAACCACCAGCCAACTAACTAGACAGCAAGCCATCCAACCATGCCAGAAAGCCAACAAACCAAACCCTACCACCCGCTCACCCACCAAGCCAGAAACAGCCAGCCAGCCAACCTATCGACCAAACAATTAACCAACCAACTAACCAACCAACCAACCAACTAACTAGACAGCCAGCCAACCAACCCTGCCAGGCAGCCCAAAATCCAAACCGTACCACCCGCTCACCCACCAAACCAGAAACAGGCAGCCAGCCAACCTACCGACCAACCAATTAACCAACCAACCAACCAACTAACTAGAGAGCCAGAGAACCAACCCTGCCAGGCAGCCAACAAACAAAACCCTACCACCCGCTCACCCACCAAGCCAGAAACATCCAGCCAGCCATCCTATCGACCAACCATTTAACCAACCAACCAACCAACTAACTAGAGAGCCAGAGAACCAACCCTGCCAGGCAGCCAACAAAACCAAACCCTACCACCCGCTCACCCACCAAGCCAGAAACAGCCAGCCAGCCAACCTATCGACCAACACATTAACATACCAACCAACTAAGTAGACAGCAAGCCAACCAACCCTGCCAGGCAGCCAAAAAACCAAACCCTACCACCCGCTCACCCACCAAGCCAGAAACAGCCATCCAGCCAACCTATCGACCAACCAATTAACCAACCAACCAACCAACTAACTAGACAGCCAGCCAACCAACCCTGCCAGGCAGCCAACAAAACCAAACCCTACCACCCGCTCACCCACCAAGCCAGAAACAGCCAGCCAGCCAACCTATCGACCAGCACATTAACCAACCAACCAACCAACTAACTAGACAGCAAACAAACCAACCCTGCCAGGCAGCCATCAAACCAAACCCTACCACCCGCTCACCCACCAAGCCAGAAACAGCCAGCCAGCCAACCTATCGACCAACTAATTAACCAACCAACCAACCAACCAACCCTGCCAGGCAGCCAACAAACCAAACCCTACCACCCGCTCACCCACCAAGCCAGAAACAGCCAGCCAGCCAACCTATCGACCAACCAATTAACCAACCAACCAACCAACCAACTAGACAGCCACCCAACCAACCCTGCCAGGCAGCCAAAAAACCAAACCCTAACACCCAGTCACCCACCAAGCCAGAAACACCCAGCCAGCCAACCTATCGACCAACCAATTAACCAACCAACCAACCAACCAACTAGACAGTCAGCCAACCAACCCTGCCAGGCAGCCAACAAACCAAACCCTACCACCCGCTCATCCACCAAGCCAAAAACAGCCAGCCAGCCAACCTATCGACCAAACAATTAACCAACCAACCAACGAACTAAAGAGACAGCCAGCCAGCCAACCAACCCTTCCGGCAGCCAACAAACCAAACCCTACCACCCGCTCACCCACCAAGCCAGAAACAGCCAGCCAGCCAACCGATCGACCAACCAATTAACCAACCAACCAACCAACTAACTAGAGAGCGAGCCAACCAACCCTGCCAGGCAGCCAACAAACCAAACCCTACCACCCGCTCACCCACCAAGCCAGAAACAGCCAGCCAGCCAACCTATCGACCAACACATAAACCAACCAACCAGCCAACTAACTAGACAGCAAGCCAACCAACCATGCCAGGCAGCCAACAAACCAAACCCTACCACCCGCTCACCCACCAAGCCAGAAACAGCCAGCCAACCAACCTATCGACCAACCAATTAACCAACTCACCAACCAACTATCTAGACAGCCAGCCAACCAACCCTGCCAGGCAGCCCAAAATCGAAACCGTACCACCCGCTCACCCACCAAACCAGAAACAGCCTGCCAGCCAACCTATCGACCAACCAATTAACAAACCAACCAACCAACTAACTAGAGAGCCAGCCAACCAACCCTGACAGGCAGCCAACAAACCAAACCCTACCACCCGCTCACCCACCAAGCCAGAAACAGCCAGCCAGCCAACCTATCGATTAACACATTGACCAACCAACCAACCAACTAACTAGACAGCAAGCCAACCAACCCTGCCAGGCAGCCAACAAACCAAACCCTACCACCCGCTCAGCCCACCAAGCCAGAAACAGCCAGCCAGGCAGCCAACCTATCGACCAACCAATTAACCAACCAACAACAAACCAACTATACAGCCAGCCAACCAACCCTGCCAGGCAGCCAACAAACCAAACCCTACCACCCGCTCACCCACCAAGCCAGAAACAGCCAGCCAGCCAACCTATCGACCAACCAATTAACCAACCAACTAACTAGACAGCCAGCCAGCCAACCAACCCTGCCGGGCAGCCAACAAACTAAACCCTACCACCCGCTCACCCACCAAGCCAGAAACATCCAGCCAGCCAACCTATCCACCAACTAATTAACCAACCAACCAACTAGACAGCCAGCCAACCAACCCTGGAAGGCAGCCAACAAACCAAACCCTACCACCCGCTCACCCACCAAGCCAGAAACAGCAAGCCAGCCAACCTATCGACCAACACATTAACATACCAATCAACTAAGTAGACAGCAAGCCAACCAACCCTGCCAGGCAGCCAAAAAACCAAACCCTACCACCCGCTCACCCACCAAGCCAGAAACAGCCAGCCAGCCAACCTATCCACCAACTAATTAACCAACCAACCAACTAGACAGCCAGCCAACCAACCCTGGCAGGCAGCCAACAAACCAAACCCTACCACCCGCTCACCCACCAAGCCAGAAACAGCAAGCCAGCCAACCTATCGACCAACCAATTAACCAACCAACCAACCAACTAACTAGACAGCCAGCACACCAACCATGCCAGGCAGCCAACAAACCAAACCCTACCACCCGCTCACCCACCAAGCCAGAAACAGCCAGCCAGCCAACCTATCGACCAACCAATTAACCAACCAACCAACCAACTATTTAGAGAGCCAGACAACCAACCCTGCCAGGCAGCCAACAAACCAAACCCTACCACCCGCTCACCCACCAAGCCAGAAACAGCCAGCCAGCCAACCTATCGACCAACACATTAACCAACCAACCAACTAACTAGACAGCAAGCCAACCAACACTGCCAGGCAGCCAACAAACCAAACCCTACCACCCGCTCACCCACCAAGCCAGAAACAGCCATCCAGCCAACCTATCGACCAACCAATTAACCAACCAACCAACCAACCAACCCTGCCAGGCAGCCAACAAGCCAAACCCTACCACCCGCTCACCCACCAAGCCAGAAACAGCCAGCCAGCCAAAATATCGACCAACCAATTAACCGACCAACCAACCAACCAACTAGTAAGCCAGCCAACCAACCCTGCCAGGCAGCCAACAAACCAAACCCTACCTCCCGCCTAGCCACCAAGCCAGAAACAGCCAGCCAGCCAACCTATCGACCAACCAATTAACCAACCAACCAACCAACCAACCAACCAACTAGACAGCCAGCCAACCAACCCTGCCAGGCAGCCAACAAACCAAACCCTACCACCCGCTCACCCAACAAGCCAGAAACAGCCAGCCAGCCAACCTATCGACCAACCAATTAACCGACCAACCAACCAAATTACTAGACAGCCAGTCAGCCAACCAACCCTGCCGGGCAGCCAACAGACTAAACCCTACCACCCGCTCACCCACCAAGCCAGAAACATCCAGCCAGCCAACCTATCGACCAACCATTTAACCAACCAACCAACCAACCAACCAACTAGACAGCCAGCCAACCAACCCTGCCAGGCAGCCAACAAACCAAACCCTACCACCCGCTCACCCACCAAGCCAGAAACATCCAGCCAGCCAACCTATCGACCAACCAATTAACCGACCAACCAACCAAATTACTAGACAGCCAGCCAGCCAACCAACCCTGCCGGGCAGCCAACAAACTAAACCCTACCACCCGCTCACCCACCAAGCCAGAAACATCCAGCCAGCCAACCTATCGACCAACCATTTAACCAACCAACCAACCAACTAACTAGAGAGCCAGAGAACCAACCCTGCCAGGCAGCCAACAAACCAAACCCTACCACCCGCTCACATACCAAGCCAGAAACAGCCAGCCAGCCAACCTATCCACCAACTAATTAACCAACCAATAAACTAGACAACCAGCCAACCAACCCTGGCAGGCAGCCAACAAACCAAACCCTACCACCCGCTCACCCACCAAGCCAGAAACAGCAAGCCAGCCAACCTATCGACCAACCAATTAACCAACCAACCAACCAACTAACTAGACACCCAGCCAACCAACCATGCCAGACAGCCAACAAACCAAACCCTACCACCCGCTCACCCACCAAGCCAGAAACAGCCAGCCAGCCAACCTATCGACCAACCAATTAACCAACCAACCAACCAACTAACTAGACAGCCAGCCAACCAACCCTGCCAGGCAGCCCACAAACCAAACCCTACCACCCGCTCACCCACCGAATCAGAAACAGCCTGCCAGCCAACCTATCGACCAACCAATTAACCAACCAACCAACCATTTAGAGAGCCAGACAACCAACCCTGCCAGGCAGCCAACAAACCAAACCCTACCACCCGCTCACCCACCAAGCCAGAAACATCCAGCCAGCCAACCTATCGACCAACCAATTAACCGACCAACCAACCAAATTACTAGACAGCCAGCCAGCCAACCAACCCTGCCGGGCAGCCAACAAACTAAACCCTACCACCCGCTCACCCACCAAGCCAGAAACATCCAGCCAGCCAACCTATCGACCAACCATTTAACCAACCAACCAACCAACTAACTAGAGAGCCAGAGAACCAACCCTGCCAGGCAGCCAACAAACCAAACCCTACCACCCGCTCACATACCAAGCCAGAAACAGCCAGCCAGCCAACCTATCCACCAACTAATTAACCAACCAACCAACTAGACAACCAGCCAACCAACCCTGGCAGGCAGCCAACAAACCAAACCCTACCACCCGCTCACCCACCAAGCCAGAAACAGCAAGCCAGCCAACCTATCGACCAACCAATTAACCAACCAACCAACCAACTAACTAGACACCCAGCCAACCAACCATGCCAGACAGCCAACAAACCAAACCCTACCACCCGCTCACCCACCAAGCCAGAAACAGCCAGCCAGCCAACCTATCGACCAACCAATTAACCAACCAACCAACCAACCAACTAACTAGACAGCCAGCCAACCAACCCTGCCAGGCAGCCCACAAACCAAACCCTACCACCCGCTCACCCACCGAATCAGAAACAGCCTGCCAGCCAACCTATCGACCAACCAATTAACCAACCAACCAACCATTTAGAGAGCCAGACAACCAACCCTGCCAGGCAGCCAAAAAACCAAACCCTACCACCCGCTCACCCACCAAGCCAGAAACAGCCAGCCAGCCAACCTATCGACCAACACATTAACCAACCAACCAACCAACTAACTAGACAGCAAGCCAACCAACACTGCCAGGCAGCCAACAAACCAAACCCTACCACCCGCTCACCCACCAAGCCAGAAACAGCCAGCCAGCCAACCTATCGACCAACTAATTAACCAACCAACCAACCAACCAACCAACCAACCAACACTGCCAGGCAGCCAACAAACCAAACCCTACCACCCGCTCACCCACCAAGCCAGAAACAGCCAGCCAGCCAACCTATCGACCAACTAATTAACCAAACAACCAACCAACCAACCAACCCTGCCAGGCAGCCAACAAACCAAACACTACCACCCGCTCACCCACCGAAGCCTAAACAGCCAGCCAGCCAACCTATCGACCAACCAATTAACCAACCAACCAACCATTTAGAGAGCCAGACAACCAACCCTGCCAGGCCGCCAACAAACAAAACCCTACCACCCGCTCACCCACGAAGCCAGAAACAGCCAGCCAGCCAACCTATCGACCAACACATTAACCAACCAACCAACCAACTAACTAGACAGCAAGCCAACCAACACTGCCAGGCAGCCAACAAACCAAACCCTACCACCCGCTCACCCACCAAGCCAGAAACAGCCAGCCAGCCAACCTATCGACCAACCAATTAACCAACCAACCAACCAACCCTGCCAGGCCGCCAACAAACAAAACCCTACCACCCGCTCACCCACCAAGCCAGAAACAGCCAGCCAGCCAACCTATCGACCAACAATGAACCAACCAACCAACCAACTAGAGCCAGCCAGCCAACCAACCCTGCCAGGCAGCCAACAAACCAAACCCTACCACCCGCTCACCCACCAAGCCAGAAACAGCCAGCCAGCCAACCTATCGACCAACATTTAACCAAACAACCAACCAACCAACCAACCAACCAACCCTGCCAGGCAGCCAACAAACCAAACCCTACCACCCACTCACCCACCAAGCCAGAAACAGCCAGCCAGCCAACCTATCGACCAAACAATTAACCAACCAACCAACTAGACAGCCAGCCAACCAACCCTGCCAGGCAGCCAACAAACCAAAACCTACCACCCGCTCACCCACCAAGCCAGAAACAGCCAGCCAGCCAACCTATCGACCAACCAATTAACCGACCAACCAACCAAATTACTAGACAGCCAGCCAGCCAACCAACCCTTCCGGGCAGCCAACAAACTAAACCCTACCACCCGCTCACCCACCAAGCCAGAAACATCCAGCCAGCCAACCTATCGACCAACCATTTAACCAAAAAACCAACCAACTAACTAGAGAGCCAGAGAACCAACCCTGCCAGGCAGCCAACAAACCAAACCCTACCACCCGCTCACCCACCAAGCCAGAAACAGCCAGCCAGCCAACCTATCGACCAACACATTAACATACCAATCAACTAAGTAGACAGCAAGCCAACCAAATCTGCCAGGCAGCCAAAAAACCAAACCCTACCACCCGCTCACATACCAAGCCAGAAACAGCCAGCCAGCCAACCTATCCACCAACTAATTCACCAACCAACCAACTAGACAACCAGCCAACCAACCCTGGCAGGCAGCCAACAAACCAAACCCTACCACCCGCTCACCCACCAAGCCAGAAACAGCAAGCCAGCCAACCTATCGACCAACCAACCAACCAACCAACCAACCAACCAACCAACTAACTAGACAGCCAGCCAACCAACCATGCAGACAGCCAACAAACCAAACCCTACCACCCGCTCACCCACCAAGTCAGAAAAAGCCAGCCACCCAACCTATCGACCAACCAATTTACCAACCAACCAACCAACTAACTAGACAGCCAGCCAACCAACCCTGCCAGGCAGCCCACAAACCAAACCCTACCACCCGCTCACCCACCGAATCCTAAACATTCTGCCAGCCAACCTATCGACCAACCAATTAACCAACCAACCAACCATTTAGAGAGCCAGACAACCAACCCTGCCAGGCAGCCAACAAACAAAACCCTACCACCCGCTCACCCACGAAGCCAGAAACAGCCAGCCAGCCAACCTATCGACCAACACATTAACCAACCAACCAACCAACTAACTAGACAGCAAGCCAACCAACACTGCCAGGCAGCCAACAAACCAAACCCTACCACCCGCTCACCCACCAAGCCAGAAACAGCCAGCCAGCCAACCTATCGACCAACTAATTAACCAACCAACCAACCAACCAACCCTGCCAGGCAGCCAACAAACCAAACCCTACCACCCGCTCACCCACCAAGCCAGAAACAGCCAGCCAGCCAACCTATCGACCAACCAATTAACCAACCAACCAACCAACCAACCCTGCCAGGTCGCCAACAAACCAAACCCTACCACCCGCTCACCCACCAAGCCAGAAACAGCCAGCCAGCCAACCTATCGACCAACCAACCAACCAACTAAAGAGACAGCCAGCCAGCCAACCAACCCTTCCGGGCAGCCAACAAACTAAACCCTACCACCCGCTCACCCACCAAGCCAGAAATAGCCAGCCAGCCAACCGAGCGACCAACCAATTAACCAACCAACCAACCAAATAACTAGAGAGCCAGCCAACCAACCCTGCCAGGCAGCCAACAAACCAAACCCTACCACCCACTCACCCACCAAGCCAGAAACAGCCAGCCAGCCAACCTATCGATCAACACATTAACCAACCAACCAGCCAACTAACTAGACAGCAAGCCAACCAACCATGCCAGGCAGCCAACAAACCAAACCCTACCACCCGCTCACCCACCAAGCCAGAAACAGCCAGCCAGCCAACCTATCGACCAACTAATTAACCAACCAACCAACCAACCAACCCTGCCAGCCAGCCAACCTATCGACCAACCAATTAACCAACCAACCAAACAACCAACCAACTAGACAGCCAGTCAACCAACCCTGCCAGGCAGCCAACAAACCAAACCCTACCACCCGCTCACCCACCAAGCCAGAAACAGCCAGCCAGCCAACCTATCGACCAACCAATTAACCAATCAAACAACCCACTAAAGGGACAGCCAGCCAGCCAACCAACCCTTCCGGGCAGCCAGCAAACCAAACCCTACCACCCGCTCACCCACCAAGCCAGAAACAGCCAGCAAGCCAACCGATCGACCAACCAATTAACCAACCAACCAACCAACTATCTAGAGAGCAAGCCAACCAACCCTGCCAGGCAGCCAACAAACCAAACCCTACCACCCGCTCACCCACCAAGCCAGAAACAGCCAACCTATCGACCAACACATTAACCAACCAACCAGCCAACTAATTAGACAGCAAGCCAACCAACCATGCCAGGCAGCCAACAAACCAAACCCTACCACTCGCTCACCCACCAAGCCAGAAACAGCCAGTCATCCAACCTATCGATCAAAACATTGACCAACCAACCAACCAACTAACTAGACAGCAAGCCAACCAACCCTGCCAGGCAGCCAACAAACCAAACCCTACCACCCGCTCACCCACCAAGCCAGAAACAGCCAGCCAGCCAACCTATCGACCAACTAATTAACCAACCAACAAACCAACCATCTAGACAGCCAGCCAACCAACCCTGCCAGGCAGCAACAAACCAAACCCTCCCACCCGCTCACCCACCAAGCCAGAAACAGCCAGCCATCCAACCTATCGACCAACCAATTAACCAACCAAAGAACAAACCAACTAACTAGACAGCCAGCCAGCCAACCAAACCTGCCGGGCAGCCAACAAACTAAACCCTACCACCCGCTCACCCACCAAGCAAGAAGCATCCAGCCAGCCAACCTATCGACAAACCATTTAACCAACCAACCAACCAACTAACTAGAGATCCAGAGAACCAACCCTGCCAGGCAGCCAACAAACCAAACCCTACCACCCGCTCACCCACCAAGCCAGAAACAGCCAGCCATCCAACCTATCGACCAACACATTAACATACCAACCAACTAAGTAGACAGTAAGCCAACCAACCCTGCCAGGCAGCCCACAAACCAAACCCTACCACCCGTTCACCCACCGAATCAGAAACAGCCAGCCAGCCAACCTATCGACCAATCAATTAACCAACCAACCAACCAACTAACTAGACAGCCAGCCAACCAACCCTGCCAGGCAGCCAACAAACCAAACCCTACCACACGCTCACCCACCAAGCCAGAAACAGCCATCCAGCCAACCTATCGACCAACCAACCAACCAACTAACTAGACAGCCAACCAACCAACCCTGCCAGGCAGCCAACAAACCAAACCCTACCACCCGCTCACCCACCAAGCCAGAAACGGCCAGCCAGCCAACCTATCGACCAACCATTTAACCAACCAACCAACCAACTAACTAGACAGCCAGCCAACCAACCATGCCAGGCAGCCAACAAAACAAACCCTACCACCCGCTCACCCACCAAGCCAGAAACAGCCAGCCAGCCAACCTATCGACCAACCAATTAACCAACCAACCAACCAACTAACTAGACAGCCAGCCAACCAACCCTGCCAGGCAGCTCACAAACCAAACCCTACCACCCGCTCACCCACCGACTCAGAAACAGCCAGCCAGCCAACCTATCGACCAACCATTTAACCAACCAACCAACCAATAATTTAGAAAGCCAACCAACCAACCCTGCCATGCAGCCAACAAACCAAACCCTACCACCCGCTCACCCACCAAGCCAGAAACAGTCAGCCAGCCAACCTATCGACCAATACATTAACCAACCAACCAACCAACTAACTAGACAGCAAGCCAACCAATCCTACCAGGCAGCCAACAAACCAAACCCTACAACCCACTCACCCACCAATCCAGAAACAGCCAGCCAGCCAACCTATCGACCAACTAATTAACCAACCAACAAACCAACCAACTAGACAGCCAGCCAACCAACCCTGCCAGGCAGCCAACAAACCAACCCCTACCACCCGCTCAGCCACCAAGCCAGAAACAGCCAGCCAGCCAACCTATCGACCAACCAATTAACCAACCAACCAACCAGCTAACTAGACAGCCAGCCAACCAACCCTGCCAGGCAGCCCACAAACCAAACCCTACCACCCGCTCACCCACCGAATCAAAAACAGCCAGCCAGCCAACCTATCGACCAACCAAATAACCAACCAACTATTTAGAGAGCCAGACAACCAACCCTGCCAGGCAGCCAACAAACCAAACCCTACCACCCGCTCACCCACCAAGCCAGAAACAGCCAGCCAGCCAACCTATCGACCAACACATTAACCAACCAACCAACCAACTAACTAGACAGCAAGCCAACCAACACTGCCAGGCAGCCAACAAACCAAACCCTACCACCCGCTCACCCACCAAGCCAGAAACAGCCAGCCAGCCAACCTATCGACCAACTAATTAACCAACCAACCAACCAACCAACCCTGCCAGGCAGCCAACAAACCAAACCCTACCACCCGCTCACCCACCAAGCCAGAAACAGCCAGCCAGCCAACCTATCGACCAACCAATTAACCAACCAACAAACCAACTAGACAGCCAGCCAACCAACCCTGCCAGGCAGCCAACAAACCAAACCCTACCACTCGCTCACCCACCAAGCCAGAAACAGCCAGCCAGCCAACCTATCGACCAACCAATTAACCAACCAACTAACTAGACAGCCAGCCAGCCAACCAACCCTGGAAGGCAGCCAACAAACCAAACCCTACCACCCGCTCACCCACCAAGCCAGAAACAGCAAGCCAGCCAACCTATCGACCAACACATTAACATACCAATCAACTAAGTAGACAGCAAGCCAACCAACCCTGCCAGGCAGCCAAAAAACCAAACCCTACCACCCGCTCACCCACCAAGCCAGAAACAGCCAGCCAGCCAACCTATCCACCAACTAATTAACCAACCAACCAACTAGACAGCCAGCCAACCAACCCTGGCAGGCAGCCAACAAACCAAACCCTACCACCCGCTCACCCACCAAGCCAGAAACAGCAAGCCAGCCAACCTATCGACCAACCAATTAACCAACCAACCAACCAACTAACTAGACAGCCAGCCAACCAACCATGCCAGGCAGCCAACAAACCAAACCCTACCACACGCTCACCCACCAAGCCAGAAACAGCCAGCCAGCCAACCTATCGACCAACCAATTAACCAACCAACCAATCAACTAACTAGACAGCCAGCCAACCAACCCTGCCAGGCAGCCCACAAACCAAACCCTACCACACGCTCACCCACCGAATCAGAAACAGCCAGCCAGCCAACCTATCGACCAACCAATTAACCAACCAACCAACCATTTAGAGAGCCAGACAACCAACCCTGCCAGGCAGCCAACAAAACAAACCCTACCACCCGCTCACCCACCAAGCCAGAAACAGCCAGCCAGCCAACCTATCGACCAACACATTAACCAACCAACCAACTAACTAGACAGCAAGCCAACCAACACTGCCAGGCAGCCAACAAACCAAACCCTACCACCCGCTCACCCACCAAGCCAGAAACAGCCAGCCAGCCAACCTATCGACCAACACATTAACATACCAATCAACTAAGTAGACAGCAAGCCAACCAAATCTGCCAGACAGCCAAAAAACCAAACCCTACCACCCGCTCACATACCAAGCCAGAAACAGCCAGCCAGCCAACCTATCCACCAACTAATTCACCAACCAACCAACTAGACAACCAGCCAACCAACCCTGGCAGGCAGCCAACAAACCAAACCCTACCACCCGCTCACCCACCAAGCCAGAAACAGCAAGCCAGCCAACCTATCGACCAACCAATTAACCAATCAAACAACCCACTAAAGGGACAGCCAGCCAGCCAACCAACCCTTCCGGGCAGCCAGCAAACCAAACCCTACCACCCGCTCACCCACCAAGCCAGAAACAGCCAGCAAGCCAACCGATCGACCAACCAATTAACCAACCAACCAACCAACTATCTAGAGAGCAAGCCAACCAACCCTGCCAGGCAGCCAACAAACCAAACCCTACCACCCGCTCACCCACCAAGCCAGAAACAGCCAACCTATCGACCAACACATTAACCAACCAACCAGCCAACTAATTAGACAGCAAGCCAACCAACCATGCCAGGCAGCCAACAAACCAAACCCTACCACTCGCTCACCCACCAAGCCAGAAACAGCCAGTCATCCAACCTATCGATCAAAACATTGACCAACAAACCAACCAACTAACTAGACAGCAAGCCAACCAACCCTGCCAGGCAGCCAACAAACCAAACCCTACCACCCGCTCACCCACCAAGCCAGAAACAGCCAGCCAGCCAACCTATCGACCAACTAATTAACCAACCAACAAACCAACCATCTAGACAGCCAGCCAACCAACCCTGCCAGGCAGCAACAAACCAAACCCTCCCACCCGCTCACCCACCAAGCCAGAAACAGCCAGCCATCCAACCTATCGACCAACCAATTAACCAACCAAAGAACAAACCAACTAACTAGACAGCCAGCCAGCCAACCAAACCTGCCGGGCAGCCAACAAACTAAACCCTACCACCCGCTCACCCACCAAGCAAGAAGCATCCAGCCAGCCAACCTATCGACAAACCATTTAACCAACCAACCAACCAACTAACTAGAGATCCAGAGAACCAACCCTGCCAGGCAGCCAACAAACCAAACCCTACCACCCGCTCACCCACCAAGCCAGAAACAGCCAGCCATCCAACCTATCGACCAACACATTAACATACCAACCAACTAAGTAGACAGTAAGCCAACCAACCCTGCCAGGCAGCCCACAAACCAAACCCTACCACCCGTTCACCCACCGAATCAGAAACAGCCAGCCAGCCAACCTATCGACCAATCAATTAACCAACCAACCAACCAACTAACTAGACAGCCAGCCAACCAACCCTGCCAGGCAGCCAACAAACCAAACCCTACCACACGCTCACCCACCAAGCCAGAAACAGCCATCCAGCCAACCTATCGACCAACCAACCAACCAACTAACTAGACAGCCAACCAACCAACCCTGCCAGGCAGCCAACAAACCAAACCCTACCACCCGCTCACCCACCAAGCCAGAAACGGCCAGCCAGCCAACCTATCGACCAACCATTTAACCAACCAACCAACCAACTAACTAGACAGCCAGCCAACCAACCATGCCAGGCAGCCAACAAAACAAACCCTACCACCCGCTCACCCACCAAGCCAGAAACAGCCAGCCAGCCAACCTATCGACCAACCAATTAACCAACCAACCAACCAACTAACTAGACAGCCAGCCAACCAACCCTGCCAGGCAGCTCACAAACCAAACCCTACCACCCGCTCACCCACCGACTCAGAAACAGCCAGCCAGCCAACCTATCGACCAACCAATTAACCAACCAACCAACCAATAATTTAGAAAGCCAACCAACCAACCCTGCCATGCAGCCAACAAACCAAACCCTACCACCCGCTCACCCACCAAGCCAGAAACAGTCAGCCAGCCAACCTATCGACCAATACATTAACCAACCAACCAACCAACTAACTAGACAGCAAGCCAACCAATCCTACCAGGCAGCCAACAAACCAAACCCTACAACCCACTCACCCACCAATCCAGAAACAGCCAGCCAGACAACCTATCGACCAACTAATTAACCAACCAACAAACCAACCAACTAGACAGCCAGCCAACCAACCCTGCCAGGCAGCCAACAAACCAACCCCTACCACCCGCTCTGCCACCAAGCCAGAAACAGCCAGCCAGCCAACCTATCGACCAACCAATTAACCAACCAACCAACCAACTAACTAGACAGCCAGCCAACCAACCCTGCCAGGCAGCCCACAAACCAAACCCTACCACCCGCTCACCCACCGAATCAAAAACAGCCAGCCAGCCAACCTATCGACCAACCAAATAACCAACCAACTATTTAGAGAGCCAGACAACCAACCCTGCCAGGCAGCCAACAAACCAAACCCTACCACCCGCTCACCCACCAAGCCAGAAACAGCCAGCCAGCCAACCTATCGACCAACACATTAACCAACCAACCAACCAACTAACTAGACAGCAAGCCAACCAACACTGCCAGGCAGCCAACAAACCAAACCCTACCACCCGCTCACCCACCAAGCCAGAAACAGCCAGCCAGCCAACCTATCGACCAACTAATTAACCAACCAACCAACCAACCAACCCTGCCAGGCAGCCAACAAACCAAACCCTACCACCCGCTCACCCACCAAGCCAGAAACAGCCAGCCAGCCAACCTATCGACCAACCAATTAACCAACCAACAAACCAACTAGACAGCCAGCCAACCAACCCTGCCAGGCAGCCAACAAACCAAACCCTACCACTCGCTCACCCACCAAGCCAGAAACAGCCAGCCAGCCAACCTATCGACCAACCAATTAACCAACCAACTAACTAGACAGCCAGCCAGCCAACCAACCCTGGAAGGCAGCCAACAAACCAAACCCTACCACCCGCTCACCCACCAAGCCAGAAACAGCAAGCCAGCCAACCTATCGACCAACACATTAACATACCAATCAACTAAGTAGACAGCAAGCCAACCAACCCTGCCAGGCAGCCAAAAAACCAAACCCTACCACCCGCTCACCCACCAAGCCAGAAACAGCCAGCCAGCCAACCTATCCACCAACTAATTAACCAACCAACCAACTAGACAGCCAGCCAACCAACCCTGGCAGGCAGCCAACAAACCAAACCCTACCACCCGCTCACCCACCAAGCCAGAAACAGCAAGCCAGCCAACCTATCGACCAACCAATTAACCAACCAACCAACCAACTAACTAGACAGCCAGCCAACCAACCATGCCAGGCAGCCAACAAACCAAACCCTACCACCCGCTCACCCACCAAGCCAGAAACAGCCAGCCAGCCAACCTATCGACCAAACAATTAACCAACCAACCAATCAACTAACTAGACAGCCAGCCAACCAACCCTGCCAGGCAGCCCACAAACCAAACCCTACCACACGCTCACCCACCGAATCAGAAACAGCCAGCCAGCCAACCTATCGACCAACCAATTAACCAACCAACCAACCATTTAGAGAGCCAGACAACCAACCCTGCCAGGCAGCCAACAAACCAAACCCTACCACACGCTCACCCACCAAGCCAGAAACAGCCATCCAGCCAACCTATCGACCAACCAACCAACCAACTAACTAGACAGCCAACCAACCAACCCTGCCAGGCAGCCAACAAACCAAACCCTACCACCCGCTCACCCACCAAGCCAGAAACGGCCAGCCAGCCAACCTATCGACCAACCATTTAACCAACCAACCAACCAACTAACTAGACAGCCAGCCAACCAACCATGCCAGGCAGCACACAAAACAAACCCTACCACCCGCTCACCCACCAAGCCAGAAACAGCCAGCCAGCCAACCTATCGACCAACCAATTAACCAACCAACCAACCAACTAACTAGACAGCCAGCCAACCAACCCTGCCAGGCAGCTCACAAACCAAACCCTACCACCCGCTCACCCACCGACTCAGAAACAGCCAGCCAGCCAACCTATCGACCAACCAATTAACCAACCAACCAACCAACTATTTAGAAAGCCAACCAACCAACCCTGCCATGCAGCCAACAAACCAAACCCTACCACCCGCTCACCCACCAAGCCAGAAACAGTCAGCCAGCCAACCTATCGACCAATACATTAACCAACCAACCAACCAACCAACTAACTAGACAGCAAGCCAACCAACCCTACCAGGCAGCCAACAAACCAAACCCTACAACCCACTCACCCACCAATCCAGAAACAGCAAGCCAGCCAACCTATCGACCAACTAATTAACCAACCAACAAACCAACCAACTAGACAGCCAGCCAACCAACCCTGCCAGGCAGCCAACAAACCAACCCCTACCACCCGCTCAGCCACCAAGCCAGAAACAGCCAGCCAGCCAACCTATCGACCAACCAATTAACCAACCAACCAACCAACTAACTAGACAGCCAGCCAACCAACCCTGCCAGGCAGCCCACAAACCAAACCCTACCACCCGCTCACCCACCGAATCAAAAACAGCCAGCCAGCCAACCTATCGACCAACCAAATAACCAACCAACCAACCAACCAACCAACCAACCAACTATTTAGAGAGCCAGACAACCAACCCTGCCAGGCAGCCAACAAACCAAACCCTACCACCCGCTCACCCACCAAGCCAGAAACAGCCAGCCATCCAACCTATCGACCAACACATTAACATACCAACCAACTAAGTAGACAGTAAGCCAACCAACCCTGCCAGGCAGCCCACAAACCAAACCCTACCACCCGTTCACCCACCGAATCAGAAACAGCCAGCCAGCCAACCTATCGACCAATCAATTAACCAACCAACCAACCAACTAACTAGACAGCCAGCCAACCAACCCTGCCAGGCAGCCAACAAACCAAACCCTACCACACGCTCACCCACCAAGCCAGAAACAGCCATCCAGCCAACCTATCGACCAACCAACCAACCAACTAACTAGACAGCCAACCAACCAACCCTGCCAGGCAGCCAACAAACCAAACCCTACCACCCGCTCACCCACCAAGCCAGAAACGGCCAGCCAGCCAACCTATCGACCAACCATTTAACCAACCAACCAACCAACTAACTAGACAGCCAGCCAACCAACCATGCCAGGCAGCCAACAAAACAAACCCTACCACCCGCTCACCCACCAAGCCAGAAACAGCCAGCCAGCCAACCTATCGACCAACCAATTAACCAACCAACCAACCAACTAACTAGACAGCCAGCCAACCAACCCTGCCAGGCAGCTCACAAACCAAACCCTACCACCCGCTCACCCACCGACTCAGAAACAGCCAGCCAGCCAACCTATCGACCAACCAATTAACCAACCAACCAACCAATAATTTAGAAAGCCAACCAACCAACCCTGCCATGCAGCCAACAAACCAAACCCTACCACCCGCTCACCCACCAAGCCAGAAACAGTCAGCCAGCCAACCTATCGACCAATACATTAACCAACCAACCAACCAACTAACTAGACAGCAAGCCAACCAATCCTACCAGGCAGCCAACAAACCAAACCCTACAACCCACTCACCCACCAATCCAGAAACAGCCAGCCAGCCAACCTATCGACCAACTAATTAACCAACCAACAAACCAACCAACTAGACAGCCAGCCAACCAACCCTGCCAGGCAGCCAACAAACCAACCCCTACCACCCGCTCAGCCACCAAGCCAGAAACAGCCAGCCAGCCAACCTATCGACCAACCAATTAACCAACCAACCAACCAACTAACTAGACAGCCAGCCAACCAACCCTGCCAGGCAGCCCACAAACCAAACCCTACCACCCGCTCACCCACCGAATCAAAAACAGCCAGCCAGCCAACCTATCGACCAACCAAATAACCAACCAACTATTTAGAGAGCCAGACAACCAACCCTGCCAGGCAGCCAACAAACCAAACCCTACCACCCGCTCACCCACCAAGCCAGAAACAGCCAGCCAGCCAACCTATCGACCAACACATTAACCAACCAACCAACCAACTAACTAGACAGCAAGCCAACCAACACTGCCAGGCAGCCAACAAACCAAACCCTACCACCCGCTCACCCACCAAGCCAGAAACAGCCAGCCAGCCAACCTATCGACCAACTAATTAACCAACCAACCAACCAACCAACCCTGCCAGGCAGCCAACAAACCAAACCCTACCACCCGCTCACCCACCAAGCCAGAAACAGCCAGCCAGCCAACCTATCGACCAACCAATTAACCAACCAACAAACCAACTAGACAGCCAGCCAACCAACCCTGCCAGGCAGCCAACAAACCAAACCCTACCACTCGCTCACCCACCAAGCCAGAAACAGCCAGCCAGCCAACCTATCGACCAACCAATTAACCAACCAACTAACTAGACAGCCAGCCAGCCAACCAACCCTGGAAGGCAGCCAACAAACCAAACCCTACCACCCGCTCACCCACCAAGCCAGAAACAGCAAGCCAGCCAACCTATCGACCAACACATTAACATACCAATCAACTAAGTAGACAGCAAGCCAACCAACCCTGCCAGGCAGCCAAAAAAAAAACCCTACCACCCGCTCACCCACCAAGCCAGAAACAGCCAGCCAGCCAACCTATCCACCAACTAATTAACCAACCAACCAACTAGACAGCCAGCCAACCAACCCTGGCAGGCAGCCAACAAACCAAACCCTACCACCCGCTCACCCACCAAGCCAGAAACAGCAAGCCAGCCAACCTATCGACCAACCAATTAACCAACCAACCAACCAACTAACTAGACAGCCAGCCAACCAACCATGCCAGGCAGCCAACAAACCAAACCCTACCACCCGCTCACCCACCAAGCCAGAAACAGCCAGCCAGCCAACCTATCGACCAAACAATTAACCAACCAACCAATCAACTAACTAGACAGCCAGCCAACCAACCCTGCCAGGCAGCCCACAAACCAAACCCTACCACACGCTCACCCACCGAATCAGAAACAGCCAGCCAGCCAACCTATCGACCAACCAATTAACCAACCAACCAACCATTTAGAGAGCCAGACAACCAACCCTGCCAGGCAGCCAACAAACCAAACCCTACCACACGCTCACCCACCAAGCCAGAAACAGCCATCCAGCCAACCTATCGACCAACCAACCAACCAACTAACTAGACAGCCAACCAACCAACCCTGCCAGGCAGCCAACAAACCAAACCCTACCACCCGCTCACCCACCAAGCCAGAAACGGCCAGCCAGCCAACCTATCGACCAACCATTTAACCAACCAACCAACCAACTAACTAGACAGCCAGCCAACCAACCATGCCAGGCAGCCAACAAAACAAACCCTACCACCCGCTCACCCACCAAGCCAGAAACAGCCAGCCAGCCAACCTATCGACCAACCAATTAACCAACCAACCAACCAACTAACTAGACAGCCAGCCAACCAACCCTGCCAGGCAGCTCACAAACCAAACCCTACCACCCGCTCACCCACCGACTCAGAAACAGCCAGAAAGCCAACCTATCGACCAACCAATTAACCAACCAACCAACCAACTATTTAGAAAGCCAACCAACCAACCCTGCCATGCAGCCAACAAACCAAACCCTACCACCCGCTCACCCACCAAGCCAGAAACAGTCAGCCAGCCAACCTATCGACCAATACATTAACCAACCAACCAACTAACTAGACAGCAAGCCAACCAACCCTACCAGGCAGCCAACAAACCAAACCCTACAACCCACTCACCCACCAATCCAGAAACAGCAAGCCAGCCAACCTATCGACCAACTAATTAACCAACCAACAAACCAACCAACTAGACAGCCAGCCAACCAACCCTGCCAGGCAGCCAACAAACCAACCCCTACCACCCGCTCAGCCACCAAGCCAGAAACAGCCAGCCAGCCATCCTATCGACCAACCAATTAACCAACCAACCAACCAACTAACTAGACAGCCAGCCAACCAACCCTGCCAGGCAGCCCACAAACCAAACCCTACCACCCGCTCACCCACCGAATCAAAAACAGCCAGCCAGCCAACCTATCGACCAACCAAATAACCAACCAACCAACCAACCAACCAACCAACTATTTAGAGAGCCAGACAACCAACCCTGCCAGGCAGCCAACAAACCAAACCCTACCACCCGCTCACCCACCAAGCCAGAAACAGCCAGCCAGCCAACCTATCGACCAACACATTAACCAACCAACCAACCAACTAACTAGACAGCAAGCCAACCAACACTGCCAGGCAGCCAACAAACCAAACCCTACCACCCGCTCACCCACCAAGCCAGAAACAGCCAGCCAGCCAACCTATCGACCAACTAATTAACCAACCAACCAACCAACCAACCCTGCCAAGCAGCCAACAAACCAAACCCTACCACCCGCTCACCCACCAAGCCAGAAACATCAAGCCAGCCAACCTATCGACCAACACATTAACATACCAATCAACTAAGTAGACAGCAAGCCAACCAACCCTGCCAGGCAGCCAAAACACCAAACCCTACCACCCGCTCACCCACCAAGCCAGAAACAGCCAGCCAGCCAACCTATCCACCAACTAATTAACCAACCAACCAACTAGACAGCCAGCCAACCAACCCTGGCAGGCAGCCAACAAACCAAACCCTACCACCCGCTCACCCACCAAGCCAGAAACAGCAAGCCAGCCAACCTATCGACCAACCAATTAACCAACCAACCAACCAACTAACTAGACAGCCAGCCAACCAACCATGCCAGGCAGCCAACAAACCAAACCCTACCACCCGCTCACCCACCAAGCCAGAAACAGCCAGCCAGCCAACCTATCGACCAACCAATTAACCAACCAACCAATAAACTAACTAGACAGCCAGCCAACCAACCCTGCCAGGCAGCCCACAAACCAAACCCTACCACACGCTCACCCACCGAATCAGAAACAGCCAGCCAGCCAACCTATCGACCAACCAATTAACCAACCAACCAACCATTTAGAGAGCCAGACAACCAACCCTGCCAGGCAGCCAACAAACCAAACCCTACCACCCGCTCACCCACCAAGCCAGAAACAGCCAGCCAGCCAACCTATCGACCAACACATTAACCAAACAACCAACTAACTAGACAGCAAGCCAACCAACACTGCCAGGCAGCCAACAAACCAAACCCTACCACCCGCTCACCCACCAAGCCAGAAACAGCCAGCCAGCCAACCTATCGACCAACACATTAACATACCAATCAACTAAGTAGACAGCAAGCCAACCAAATCTGCCAGGCAGCCAAAAAACCAAACCCTACCACCCGCTCACATACCAAGCCAGAAACAGCCAGCCAGCCAACCTATCCACCAACTAATTCACCAACCAACCAACTAGACAACCAGCCAACCAACCCTGGCAGGCAGCCAACAAACCAAACCCTACCACCCGCTCACCCACCAAGCCAGAAACAGCAAGCCAGCCAACCTATCGACCAACCAATTAACCAACCAACCAACCAACCAACCAACCAACCAACCAACCAACTAACTAGACAGCCAGCCAACCAACCATGCAGACAGCCAACAAACCAAACCCTACCACCCGCTCACCCACCAAGTCAGAAAAAGCCAGCCACCCAACCTATCGACCAACCAACCAACCAACTAACTAGACAGCCAGCCAACCAACCCTGCCAGGCAGCCCACAAACCAAACCCTACCACCCGCTCACCCACCGAATCCTAAACATTCTGCCAGCCAACCTATCGACCAAACAATTAACCAACCAACCAACCATTTAGAGAGCCAGACAACCAACCCTGCCAGGCAGCCAACAAACAAAACCCTACCACCCGCTCACCCAGAAACAGCCAGCCAGCCAACCTATCGACCAACACATTAACCAACCAACCAACCAACTAACTAGACAGCAAGCCAACCAACACTGCCAGGCAGCCAACAAACCAAACCCTACCACCCGCTCACCCACCAAGCCAGAAACAGCCAGCCAGCCAACCTATCGACCATCTAATTAACCAACCAACCAACCAACCAACCCTGCCAGGCAGCCAACAAACCAAACCCTACCACCCGCTCACCCACCAAGCCAGAAACAGCCAGCCAGCCAACCTATCGACCAACCAATTAACCAACCAACCAACCAACCAACCCTGCCAGGTCGCCAACAAACCAAACCCTACCACCCGCTCACCCACCAAGCCAGAAACAGCCAGCCAGCCAACCTATCGACCAACCAACCAACCAACTAAAGAGACAGCCAGCCAGCCAACCAACCCTTCCGGGCAGCCAACAAACTAAACCCTACCACCCGCTCACCCACCAAGCCAGAAATAGCCAGCCAGCCAACCGAGCGACCAACCAATTAACCAACCAACCAACCAAATAACTAGAGAGCCAGCCAACCAACCCTGCCAGGCAGCCAACAAACCAAACCCTACCACCCACTCACCCACCAAGCCAGAAACAGCCAGCCAGCCAACCTATCGATCAACACATTAACCAACCAACCAGCCAACTAACTAGACAGCAAGCCAACCAACCATGCCAGGCAGCCAACAAACCAAACCCTACCACCCGCTCACCCACCAAGCCAGAAACAGCCAGCCAGCCAACCTATCGACCAACTAATTAACCAACCAACCAACCAACCAACCCTGCCAGCCAGCCAACCTATCGACCAACCAATTAACCAACCAACCAAACAACCAACCAACTAGACAGCCAGTCAACCAACCCTGCCAGGCAGCTAACAAACCAAACCCTACCACCCGGTCACCCACCAAGCCAGAAACAGCCAGCAAGCCAACCGATCGACCAACCAATTAACCAACCAACCAACCAACTAACTAGAGAGCAAGCAAACCAACTCTGCCAGGCAGCCAACAAACCAAACCCTACCACCCGCTCACCCACCAAGCCAGAAACAGCCAACCTATCGACCAACACATTAACCAACCAACCAGCCAACTAATTAGACAGCAAGCCAACCAACCATGCCAGGCAGCCAACAAACCAAACCCTACCACTCGCTCACCCACCAAGCCAGAAACAGCCAGTCATCCAACCTATTGATCAAAACATTGACCAACCAACCAACCAACTAACTAGACAGCAAGCCAACCAACCCTGCCAGGCAGCCAACAAACCAAACCCTACCACCCGCTCACCCACCAAGCCAGAAACAGCCAGCCAGCCAACCTATCGACCAACTAATTAACCAACCAACAAACCAACCATCTAGACAGCCAGCCAACCAACCCTGCCAGGCAGCAACAAACCAAACCCTCCCACCCGCTCACCCACCAAGCCAGAAACAGCCAGCCATCCAACCTATCGACCAACCAATTAACCAACCAAAGAACAAACCAACTAACTAGACAGCCAGCCAGCCAACCAAACCTGCCGGGCAGCCAACAAACTAAACCCTACCACCCGCTCACCCACCAAGCAAGAAGCATCCAGCCAGCCAACCTATCGACAAACCATTTAACCAACCAACCAACCAACTAACTAGAGATCCAGAGAACCAACCCTGCCAGGCAGCCAACAAACCAAACCCTACCACCCGCTCACCCACCAAGCCAGAAACAGCCAGCCATCCAACCTATCGACCAACACATTAACATACCAACCAACTAAGTAGACAGTAAGCCAACCAACCCTGCCAGGCAGCCCACAAACCAAACCCTACCACCCGTTCACCCACCGAATCAGAAACAGCCAGCCAGCCAACCTATCGACCAATCAATTAACCAACCAACCAACCAACTAACTAGACAGCCAGCCAACCAACCCTGCCAGGCAGCCAACAAACCAAACCCTACCACACGCTCACCCACCAAGCCAGAAACAGCCATCCAGCCAACCTATCGACCAACCAACCAACCAACTAACTAGACAGCCAACCAACCAACCCTGCCAGGCAGCCAACAAACCAAACCCTACCACCCGCTCACCCACCAAGCCAGAAACGGCCAGCCAGCCAACCTATCGACCAACCATTTAACCAACCAACCAACCAACCAACTAACTAGACAGCCAGCCAACCAACCATGCCAGGCAGCCAACAAAACAAACCCTACCACCCGCTCACCCACCAAGCCAGAAACAGCCAGCCAGCCAACCTATCGACCAACCAATTAACCAACCAACCAACCAACTAACTAGACAGCCAGCCAACCAACCCTGCCAGGCAGCTCACAAACCAAACCCTACCACCCGCTCACCCACCGACTCAGAAACAGCCAGCCAGCCAACCTATCGACCAACCAATTAACCAACCAACCAACCAACTATTTAGAAAGCCAACCAACCAACCCTGCCATGCAGCCAACAAACCAAACCCTACCACCCGCTCACCCACCAAGCCAGAAACAGTCAGCCAGCCAACCTATCGACCAATACATTAACCAACCAACCAACCAACTAACTAGACAGCAAGCCAACCAACCCTACCAGGCAGCCAACAAACCAAACCCTACAACCCACTCACCCACCAATCCAGAAACAGCCAGCCAGCCAACCTATCGACCAACTAAATAACCAACCAACAAACCAACCAACTAGACAGCCAGCCAACCAACCCTGCCAGGCAGCCAACAAACCAACCCCTACCACCCGCTCAGCCACCAAGCCAGAAACAGCCAGCCAGCCAACCTATCGACCAACCAATTAACCAACCAACCAACCAACTAACTAGACAGCCAGCCAACCAACCCTGCCAGGCAGCCCACAAACCAAACCCTACCACCCGCTCACCCACCGAATCAAAAACAGCCAGCCAGCCAACCTATCGACCAACCAAATAACCAACCAACCAACCAACCAACTATTTAGAGAGCCAGACAACCAACCCTGCCAGGCAGCCAACAAACCAAACCCTACCACCCGCTCACCCACCAAGCCAGAAACAGCCAGCCAGCCAACCTATCGACCAACACATTAACCAACCAACCAACCAACTAACTAGACAGCAAGCCAACCAACACTGCCAGGCAGCCAACAAACCAAACCCTACCACCCGCTCACCCACCAAGCCAGAAACAGCCAGCCAGCCAACCTATCGACCAACTAATTAACCAACCAACCAACCAACCAACCCTGCCAGGCAGCCAACAAACCAAACCCTACCACCCGCTCACCCACCAAGCCAGAAACAGCCAGCCAGCCAACCTATCGACCAACCAATTAACCAACCAACAAACCAACTAGACAGCCAGCCAACCAACCCTGCCAGGCAGCCAACAAACCAAACCCTACCACTCGCTCACCCACCAAGCCAGAAACAGCCAGCCAGCCAACCTATCGACCAACCAATTAACCAACCAACTAACTAGACAGCCAGCCAGCCAACCAACCCTGGAAGGCAGCCAACAAACCAAACCCTACCACCCGCTCACCCACCAAGCCAGAAACAGCAAGCCAGCCAACCTATTGACCAACACATTAACATACCAATCAACTAAGTAGACAGCAAGCCAACCAACCCTGCCAGGCAGCCAAAAAACCAAACCCTACCACCCGCTCACCCACCAAGCCAGAAACAGCCAGCCAGCCAACCTATCCACCAACTAATTAACCAACCAACCAACTAGACAGCCAGCCAACCAACCCTGGCAGGCAGCCAGCAAACCAAACCCTACCACCCGCTCACCCACCAAGCCAGAAACAGCAAGCCAGCCAACCTATCGACCAACCAATTAACCAACCAACCAACCAACTAACTAGACAGCCAGCCAACCAACCATGCCAGGCAGCCAACAAACCAAACCCTACCACCCGCTCACCCACCAAGCCAGAAACAGCCAGCCAGCCAACCTATCGACCAACCAATTAACCAACCAACCAATCAACTAACTAGACAGCCAGCCAACCAACCCTGCCAGGCAGCCCACAAACCAAACCCTACCACACGCTCACCCACCGAATCAGAAACAGCCAGCCAGCCAACCTATCGACCAACCAATTAACCAACCAACCAACCATTTAGAGAGCCAGACAACCAACCCTGCCAGGCAGCCAACAAACCAAACCCTACCACCCGCTCACCCACCAAGCCAGAAACAGCCAGCCAGCCAACCTATCGACCAACACATTAACCAACCAACCAACTAACTAGACAGCAAGCCAACCAACACTGCCAGGCAGCCAACAAACCAAACCCTACCACCCGCTCACCCACCGACTCAGAAACAGCCAGCCAGCCAACCTATCGACCAACCAATTAACCAACCAACCAACCAACCAACCAACCAACCCTGCCAGGCAGCCAACAAGCCAAACCCTACCACCCGCTCACCCACCAAGCCAGAAACAGCCAGCCAGCCAAAATATCGACCAACCAATTAACCGACCAACCAACCAACCAACTAGTAAGCCAGCCAACCAACCCTGCCAGGCAGGCAACAAACCAAACCCTACCTCCCGCCTAGCCACCAAGCCAGAAACAGCCAGCCAGCCAACCTATCGACCAACCAATTAACCAACCAACCAACCAACCAACCAACTAGACAGCCAGCCAACCAACCCTGCCAGGTAGCCAACAAACCAAACCCTACCACCCGCTCACCCACCAAGCCAGAAACAGCCAGCCAGCCAACCTATCGACCAACCAATTAACCGACCAACCAACCAAATTACTAGACAGCCAGTCAGCCAACCAACCCTGCCGGGCAGCCAACAGACTAAACCCTACCACCCGCTCACCCACCAAGCCAGAAACATCCAGCCAGCCAACCTATCGACCAACCATTTAACCAACCAACCAACCAACCAACCAACTAGACAGCCAGCCAACCAACCCTGCCAGGCAGCCAACAAACCAAACCCTACCACCCGCTCACCCACCAAGCCAGAAACATCCAGCCAGCCAACCTATCGACCAACCAATTAACCGACCAACCAACCAAATTACTAGACAGCCAGCCAGCCAACCAACCCTGCCGGGCAGCCAACAAACTAAACCCTACCACCCGCTCACCCACCAAGCCAGAAACATCCAGCCAGCCAACCTATCGACCAACCATTTAACCAACCAACCAACCAACTAACTAGAGAGCCAGAGAACCAACCCTGCCAGGCAGCCAACAAACCAAACCCTACCAGCCGCTCACATACCAAGCCAGAAACAGCCAGCCAGCCAACCTATCCACCAACTAATTAACCAACCAACCAACTAGACAACCAGCCAACCAACCCTGGCAGGCAGCCAACAAACCAAACCCTACCACCCGCTCACCCACCAAGCCAGAAACAGCAAGCCAGCCAACCTATCGACCAACCAATTAACCAACCAACCAACCAACTAACTAGACAGCCAGCCAACCAACCATGCCAGGCAGCCAACAAACCAAACCCTACCACCCGCTCACCCACCAAGCCAGAAACAGCCAGCCAGCCAACCTATCGACCAACCAATTAACCAACCAACCAATCAACTAACTAGACAGCCAGCCAACCAACCCTGCCAGGCAGCCCACAAACCAAACCCTACCACACGCTCACCCACCGAATCAGAAACAGCCAGCCAGTCAACCTATCGACCAACCAATTAACCAACCAACCAACCAACTATTTAGAGAGCCAGACAACCAACCCTGCCAGGCAGCCAACAAACCAAACCCTACCACCCGCTCACCCACCAAGCCAGAAACAGCCAGCCAGCCAACCTATCGACCAACACATTAACCAACCAACCAACTAACTAGACAGCAAGCCAACCAACACTGCCAGGCAGCCAACAAACCAAACCCTACCAACCGCTCACCCACCAAGCCAGAAACAGCCATCCAGCCAACCTATCGACCAACCAATTAAACAACCAACCAACCAACCAACCAACCCTGCCAGGCAGCCAACAAGCCAAACCCTACCACCCGCTCACCCACCAAGCCAGAAACAGCCAGCCAGCCAAAATATCGACCAACCAATTAACCGACCAACCAACCAACCAACTAGTAAGCCAGCCAACCAACCCTGCCAGGCAGCCAACAAACCAAACCCTACCTCCCGCCTAGCCACCAAGCCAGAAACAGCCAGCCAGCCAACCTATCGACCAACCAATTAACCAACCAACCAACCAACCAACCAACCAACTAGACAGCCAGCCAACCAACCCTGCCAGGCAGCCAACAAACCAAACCCTACCACCCGCTCACCCACCAAGCCAGAAACAGCCAGCCAGCCAACCTATCGACCAACCAATTAACCGACCAACCAACCAAATTACTAGACAGCCAGTCAGCCAACCAACCCTGCCGGGCAGCCAACAGACTAAACCCTACCACCCGCTCACCCACCAAGCCAGAAACATCCAGCCAGCCAACCTATCGACCAACCATTTAACCAACCAACCAACCAACCAACTAGACAGCCAGCCAACCAACCCTGCCAGGCAGCCAACAAACCAAACCCTACCACCCGCTCACCCACCAAGCCAGAAACATCCAGCCAGCCAACCTATCGACCAACCAATTAACCGACCAACCAACCAAATTACTAGACAGCCAGCCAGCCAACCAACCCTGCCGGGCAGCCAACAAACTAAACCCTACCACCCGCTCACCCACCAAGCCAGAAACATCCAGCCAGCCAACCTATCGACCAACCATTTAACCAACCAACCAACCAACTAACTAGAGAGCCAGAGAACCAACCCTGCCAGGCAGCCAACAAACCAAACCCTACCAGCCGCTCACATACCAAGCCAGAAACAGCCAGCCAGCCAACCTATCCACCAACTAATTAACCAACCAACCAACTAGACAACCAGCCAACCAACCCTGGCAGGCAGCCAACAAACCAAAACCTACCACCCGCTCACCCACCAAGCCAGAAACAGCAAGCCAGCCAACCTATCGACCAACCAATTAACCAACCAACCAACCAACTAACTAGACACCCAGCCAACCAACCATGCCAGACAGCCAACAAACCAAACCCTACCACCCGCTCACCCACCAAGCCAGAAACAGCCAGCCAGCCAACCTATCGACCAACCAATTAACCAACCAACCAACCAACTAACTAGACAGCCAGCCAACCAACCCTGACAGGCAGCCCACAAACCAAACCCTACCACCCGCTCACCCACCGAATCAGAAACAGCCTGCCAGCCAACCTATCGACCAACCAATTAACCAACCAACCAACCATTTAGAGAGCCAGACAACCAACCCTGCCAGGCAGCCAACAAACCAAACCCTACCACCCGCTCACCCACCAAGCCAGAAACAGCCAGCCAGCCAACCTATCGACCAACACATTAACCAACCAAACAACCAACTAACTAGACAGCAAGCCAACCAACACTGCCAGGCAGCCAACAAACCAAACCCTACCACCCGCTCACCCACCAAGCCAGAAACAGCCAGCCAGCCAACCTATCGACCAACTAATTAACCAACCAACCAACCAACCAACCAACCAACCCTGCCAGGCAGCCAACAAACCAAACACTACCACCCGCTCACCCACCAAGCCAGAAACAGCTAGCCAGCCAACCTATCGACCAACCAATTAACCAACCAACCAACCAACCAACCAACCCTGCCAGGCCGCCAACAAACAAAACCCTACCACCCGCTCACCCACCAAGCCAGAAACAGCCAGCCAGCCAACCTATCGACCAACCAATGAACCAAAAAAACAACCAACTAAAGAGACAGCCAGCCAGCCAACCAACCCTGCCGGGCAGCCAACAGACTAAACCCTACCACCCGCTCACCCACCAAGCCAGAAACAGCCAGCCAGCCAACCTATCGACCAACCAATTAACCGACCAACCAACCAAATTACTAGACAGCCAGCCAGCCAACCAACCCTTCCGGGCAGCCAACAAACTAAACCCTACCACCCGCTCACCCACCAAGCCAGAAACATCCAGCCAGCCAACCTATCGACCAACCATTTAACCAAAAAACCAACCAACTAACTAGAGAGCCAGAGAACCAACCCTGCCAGGCAGCCAACAAACCAAACCCTACCACCCGCTCACCCACCAAGCCAGAAACAGCCAGCCAGCCAACCTATCGACCAACACATTAACATACCAATCAACTAAGTAGACAGCAAGCCAACCAAATCTGCCAGGCAGCCAAAAAACCAAACCCTACCACCCGCTCACATACCAAGCCAGAAACAGCCAGCCAGCCAAACTATCCACCAACTAATTCACCAACCAACCAACTAGACAACCAGCCAACCAACCCTGGCAGGCAGCCAACAAACCAAACCCTACCACCCGCTCACCCACCAAGCCAGAAACAGCAAGCCAGCCAACCTATCGACCAACCAATTAACCAACCAACCAACCAACCAACCAACCAACTAACTAGACAGCCAGCCAACCAACCATGCAGACAGCCAACAAACCAAACCCTACCACCCGCTCACCCACCAAGTCAGAAAAAGCCAGCCACCCAACCTATCGACCAACCAATTTACCAACCAACCAACCAACTAACTAGACAGCCAGCCAACCATTCCTGCCAGGCAGCCCACAAACCAAACCCTACCACCCGCTCACCCACCGAATCCTAAACATTCTGCCAGCCAACCTATCGACCAACCAATTAACCAACCAACCAACCATTTAGAGAGCCAGACAACCAACCCTGCCAGGCAGCCAACAAACAAAACCCTACCACCCGCTCACCCACGAAGCCAGAAACAGCCAGCCAGCCAACCTATCGACCAACACATTAACCAACCAACCAACCAACTAACTAGACAGCAAGCCAACCAACACTGCCAGGCAGCCAACAAACCAAACCCTACCACCCGCTCACCCACCAAGCCAGAAACAGCCAGCCAGCCAACCTATCGACCAACTAATTAACCAACCAACCAACCAACCAACCCTGCCAGGCAGCCAACAAACCAAACCCTACCACCCGCTCACCCACCAAGCCAGAAACAGCCAGCCAGCCAACCTATCGACCAACCAATTAACCAACCAACCAACCAACCCTGCCAGGTCGCCAACAAACCAAACCCTACCACCCGCTCACCCACCAAGCCAGAAACAGCCAGCCAGCCAACCTATCGACCAACCAACCAACCAACTAAAGAGACAGCCAGCCAGCCAACCAACCCTTCCGGGCAGCCAACAAACTAAACCCTACCACCCGCTCACCCACCAAGCCAGAAATAGCCAGCCAGCCAACCGAGCGACCAACCAATTAACCAACCAACCAACCAAATAACTAGAGAGCCAGCCAACCAACCCTGCCAGGCAGCCAACAAACCAAACCCTACCACCCACTCACCCACCAAGCCAGAAACAGCCAGCCAGCCAACCTATCGATCAACACATTAACCAACCAACCAGCCAACTAACTAGACAGCAAGCCAACCAACCATGCCAGGCAGCCAACAAACCAAACCCTACCACCCGCTCACCCACCAAGCCAGAAACAGTCAGCCAGCCAACCTATCGACCAACTAATTAACCAACCAACCAACCAACCAACCCTGCCAGCCAGCCAACCTATCGACCAACCAATTAACCAACCAACCAAACAACCAACCAACTAGACAGCCAGTCAACCAACCCTGCCAGGCAGCCAACAAACCAAACCCTACCACCCGCTCACCCACCAAGCCAGAAACAGCCAGCCAGCCAACCTATCGACCAACCAATTAACCAATCAAACAACCCACTAAAGGGACAGCCAGCCAGCCAACCAACCCTTCCGGGCAGCCAACAAACCAAACCCTACCACCCGCTCACCCACCAAGCCAGAAACAGCCAGCAAGCCAACCGATCGACCAACCAATTAACCAACCAACCAACCAACTAACTAGAGAGCAAGCCAACCAACCCTGCCAGGCAGCCAACAAACCAAACCCTACCACCCGCTCACCCACCAAGCCAGAAACAGCCAACCTATCGACCAACACATTAACCAACCAACCAGCCAACTAATTAGACAGCAAGCCAACCAACCATGCCAGGCAGCCAACAAACCAAACCCTACCACTCGCTCACCCACCAAGCCAGAAACAGCCAGTCATCCAACCTATCGATCAAAACATTGACCAACCAACCAACCAACTAACTAGACAGCAAGCCAACCAACCCTGCCAGGCAGCCAACAAACCAAACCCTACCACCCGCTCACCCACCAAGCCAGAAACAGCCAGCCAGCCAACCTATCGACCAACTAATTAACCAACCAACAAACCAACCATCTAGACAGCCAGCCAGCCAACCCTGCCAGGCAGCAACAAACCAAACCCTCCCACCCGCTCACCCACCAAGCCAGAAACAGCCAGCCATCCAACCTATCGAGCAACCAATTAACCAACCAAAGAACAAACCAACTAACTAGACAGCCAGCCAGCCAACCAAACCTGCCGGGCAGCCAACAAACTAAACCCTACCACCCGCTCACCCACCAAGCAAGAAGCATCCAGCCAGCCAACCTATCGACAAACCATTTAACCAACCAACCAACCAACTAACTAGAGAGCCAGAGAACCAACCCTGCCAGGCAGCCAACAAACCAAACCCTACCACCCGCTCACCCACCAAGCCAGAAACAGCCAGCCATCCAACCTATCGACCAACACATTAACATACCAACCAACTAAGTAGACAGTAAGCCAACCAACCCTGCCAGGCAGCCCACAAACCAAACCCTACCACCCGTTCACCCACCGAATCAGAAACAGCCAGCCAGCCAACCTATCGACCAATCAATTAACCAACCAACCAACCAACTAACTAGACAGCCAGCCAACCAACCCTGCCAGGCAGCCAACAAACCAAACCCTACCACACGCTCACCCACCAAGCCAGAAACAGCCATCCAGCCAACCTATCGACCAACCAACCAACCAACTAACTAGACAGCCAACCAACCAACCCTGCCAGGCAGCCAACAAACCAAACCCTACCACCCGCTCACCCACCAAGCCAGAAACGGCCAGCCAGCCAACCTATCGACCAACCATTTAACCAACCAACCAACCAACTAACTAGACAGCCAGCCAACCAACCATGCCAGGCAGCCAACAAAACAAACCTTACCACCCGCTCACCCACCAAGCCAGAAACAGCCAGCCAGCCAACCTATCGACCAACCAATTAACCAACCAACCAACCAACTAACTAGACAGCCAGCCAACCAACCCTGCCAGGCAGCTCACAAACCAAACCCTACCACCCGCTCACCCACCGAATCAGAAACAGCCAGCCAGCCAACCTATCGACCAACCAATTAACCAACCAACCAACCAACTATTTAGAAAGCCAACCAACCAACCCTGCCAAGCAGCCAACAAACCAAACCCTACCACCCGCTCACCCACCAAGCCAGAAACAGTCAGCCAGCCAACCTATCGACAAATACATTAACCAACCAACCAACCAACTAACTAGACAGCAAGCCAACCAACCCTACCAGGCAGCCAACAAACCAAACCCTACAACCCACTCACCCACCAATCCAGAAACAGCCAGCCAGCCAACCTATCGACCAACTAATTAACCAACCAACAAACCAACCAACTAGACAGCCAGCCAACCAACCCTGCCAGGCAGCCAACAAACCAACCCCTACCACCCGCTCAGCCACCAAGCCAGAAACAGCCAGCCAGCCAACCTATCGACCAACCAATTAACCAACCAACCAACCAACCAACCAACCAAACAATCAACTAGACAGCCAGCCAACCAACCCTGCCAGGCAGCCAATAAACCAAACCCTACCACAGGCTCACCCACCAAGCCAGAAACAGCCAGCCAGCCAACCTATCGACCAACCAACTAAACAACCAACTAACTAGACAGCCAGCCAACCAACCCTGCCAGGCAGCCAACAAACCAAACCCTACCACCCGCTCACCCACCAAGCCAGAAACAGCCAGCCAGACAACCTATCGAAAAACCAATTAACCAACCAATCAACCAACCAAACAATCAACTAGACAGCCAGCCAACTAACCCTGCCGGGCAGCCAACAAACCAAACCCTACCACCCGCTCACCCACCAAGCCAGAAACAGCCAGCCAGCCAACCTATCGACCAACCAACTAAACAACCAACTAACTAGACAGCCAGCCAACCAAACATGCCAGGCAGCCAACAAACCAAACCTACCACCCGCTCACCCACCAAGCGAGAAACAGCCAGCCAGCCAACCTATCGACCAATTAACCAACCAACCAACCAACTAACTAGACAGCCAGCCAACCAACCATGCCAGGCAGCCAACAAACCAAACCCTACCACCCGCTCACCAACCAAGCCCTAAACAGCCAGCCAGCCAACCTATCGACCAACCAATTAACCAACCAACCAACCAACTAACTAGACAGCCAGTCAACCAAACATGCCAGGCAGCCAACAAACCAAACCTACCACCCGCTCACCCACCAAGCGAGAAACAGCCAGCCAGCCAACCTATCGACCAATTAACCAACCAACCAACCAACTAACTAGACAGGCAGCCAACCAACCATGCCAGGCAGCCAAAAAACCAAACCCTACCACCCGCTCACCCACCAAGCCAGAAACAGCCAGCCAGCCAACCTATCGACCAACTAAATAACCAATCAACTAGACAGCCAGCCAACCAACCCTGCCAGGCAGCCAACAAACCAAACCCTACCACCCGCTCACCCACCAAGCCAGAAACGGCCAGCCAGCCAACCTATCGACCAACCAATTAACCAACCAACCAACCAACTAACTAGACAGCCAGCCAACCAACCATGCCAGGCAGCCAACAAAACAAACCCTACCACCCGCTCAGCCACCAAGCCAGAAACAGCCAGCCAGCCAACCTATCGACCAACCAATTAACATACCAACTAACCAACTAACTAGACAGCCAGCCAACCAACCCTGCCAGGCAGCCCACAAACCAAACCCTACCACCCGCTCACCCACCGAATCAGAAACAGCCAGCCAGCCAACCTATCGACCAATACATTAACCAACCAACCAAACAACTAACTAGACAGCAAGCCGCCCAACCCTGCCAGGCAGCCAACAAACCAAACCCTACCACCCGCTCACCCACCAAGCCAGAAACAGCCAGCCAGCCAACCTATCGACAAACTGATTAACCAACCAACCAACCAACCAACCCTGCCAGGCAGTCAACAAACCAAACCCTACCACCCGCTCACCCACCAAGCCAGAAACAGCCAGCCAGCCAACCTATCGACCAACCAATTAACCAACCAACCAACCACCCAACTAGACAGCCAGCCAAACAACCCTGCCAGGCAGCCAACAAACCAAACCGAACCACCCGCTCACCCACCAAACCAGAAACAGCCAGCCAGCCAACCTATCGACCAACCAATTAACCCACCAACCAACCAACTAAAGAGACAGCCAGAAAGCCAACCAACCCTGCCGGGCAGCCAACAAACCAAACCCTACAACCCACTCACCCACCAATCCAGAAACAGCCAGCCAGTCAACCTATCGACCAACTAATTAACCAACCAACAAACCAACCAACTAGACAGACAGCCAACCAACCCTGCCAGGCAGCCAACAAACCAAACCCTACCACCCGCTCAGCCACCAAGCCAGAAACAGCCAGCCAGCCAACCTATCGACCAACCAATTAACCAACCAACCAACCAACCAACCAACCAAACAACCAACTAGACAGCCAGTCAACCAACCCTGCCAGGCAGCCAACAAACCAAACCCTACCACCCGCTCACCCACCAAGCCAGAAACAGCCAGCCAGACAACCTATCGACCAACCAATTAACCAACCAACCAATCAACTAACGAGACAGCCAACCAGCCAACCAACCCGGCCGGGCAGCCAACAAACCAAACCCTACCACCCGCTCACCCACCAAGCCAGAAACAGCCAGCCAGTCAAAATATCCACCAACTAATTAACCAACCAACCAACCAACTAACTAGACAGCCAGCCAACCAACCATGCCAGGCAGTCAACAAACCAAACCCTAATACCCGCTCACCCACCAAGCCAGAAACAGCCAGCCAGCCAACCTATCGACCAACCAATTAACCAACCAACCAACCAACTAACTAGACAGCCAGCCAACCAACCCTGCCAGGCAGCCCACAAACCAAACCCTACCACCCGTTCACCCACCGAATCAGAAACAGCCAGCCAGCCAACCTATCGACCAATCAATTAACCAACCAACCAACCAACTATTTAGAGAGCCAGCCAACCAACCCTGCCAGGCAGCCAACAAACCAAACCCTACCACCCGCTCACCCACCAAGCTAGAAACAGACAGCCAGCCAACCTATCGACCAACACATTAACCAACCAACCAACCAACTAACTAGACAGCAAGCCAACCAACCCTGCCAGGCAGCCAACAAACCAAACCCTACCACACGCTCACCCACCAAGCCAGAAACAGCCATCCAACCAACCTATCGACCAACCAACCAACCAACTAACTAGACAGCCAGCCAACCAACCCTGCCAGGCAGCCAACAAACCAAACCCTACCACCCGCTCAATCACCAAGCCAGAAACGGCCAGCCAGCCAACCTATCGACCAACCAATTAACCAACCAACCAACCAACTAACTAGACAGCCAGCCAACCAACCATGCCAGGCAGCCAACAAAACAAACCCTACCACCCGCTCACCCACCAAGCCAGAAACAGCCAGCCAGCCAACCTATCGACCAACCAATTAACCAACCAACCAACCAACTAACTAGACAGCCAGCCAACCAACCCTGCCAGGCAGCTCACAAACCAAACCCTACCACCCGCTAACCCACCGAATCAGAAACAGCCAGCCAGCCAACCTATCGACCAACCAATTAACCAACCAACCAACCAACTATTTAGAAAGCCAACCAACCAACCCTGCCAGGCAGCCAACAAACCAAACCCTACCACCCGCTCACCCACCAAGCCAGAAACAGCCAGCCAGCCAACCTATCGACCAATACATTAACCAACCAACCAACCAACTAACTAGACAGCAAGCCAACCAACCCTGCCAGGCAGCCAACAAACCAAACCCTACCACCCGCTCACCCACCAGGCCAGAAACAGCCAGCCAGCCAACCTATCGACAAACTGATTAACCAACCAACCAACCAACAATGCCAGGCAGCCAACAAACCAAACCCTACCACCCGCTCACCCACCAAGCCAGAAACAGCCAGCCAGCCAACCTATCGACCAACCAACCAATTAACCAACCAACCAACTAGACAGCCAGCCAAACAACCCTGCCAGGCAGCCAACAAACCAAACCAAACCACCCGCTCACCCACCAAACCAGAAACAGCCAGCCAGCCAACCTATCGACCAACCAATTAACCAACCAACCAACCAACCAACCAACCCTGCCAGGCAGCCAACAAGCCAAACCCTACCACCCGCTCACCCACCAAGCCAGAAACAGCCAGCCAGCCAAAATATCGACCAACCAATTAACCGACCAACCAACCAACCAACTAGTAAGCCAGCCAACCAACCCTGCCAGGCAGCCAACAAACCAAACCCTACCTCCCGCCTAGCCACCAAGCCAGAAACAGCCAGCCAGCCAACCTATCGACCAACCAATTAACCAACCAACCAACCAACTAGACAGCCAGCCAACCAACCCTGCCAGGCAGCCAACAAACCAAACCCTACCACCCGCTCACCCACCAAGCCAGAAACAGCCAGCCAGCCAACCTATCGACCAACCAATTAACCGACCAACCAACCAAATTACTAGACAGCCAGTCAGCCAACCAACCCTGCCGGGCAGCCAACAGACTAAACCCTACCACCCGCTCACCCACCAAGCCAGAAACATCCAGCCAGCCAACCTATCGACCAACCATTTAACCAACCAACCAACCAACCAACCAACCAACTAGACAGCCAGCCAACCAACCCTGCCAGGCAGCCAACAAACCAAACCCTACCACCCGCTCACCCACCAAGCCAGAAACATCCAGCCAGCCAACCTATCGACCAACCAATTAACCGACCAACCAACCAAATTACTAGACAGCCAGCCAGCCAACCAACCCTGCCGGGCAGCCAACAAACTAAACCCTACCACCCGCTCACCCACCAAGCCAGAAACATCCAGCCAGCCAACCTATCGACCAACCATTTAACCAACCAACCAACCAACTAACTAGAGAGCCAGAGAACCAACCCTGCCAGGCAGCCAACAAACCAAATCCTACCAGCCGCTCACATACCAAGCCAGAAACAGCCAGCCAGCCAACCTATCCACCAACTAATTAACCAACCAACCGACTAGACAACCAGCCAACCAACCCTGGCAGGCAGCCAACAAACCAAACCCTACCACCCGCTCACCCACCAAGCCAGAAACAGCAAGCCAGCCAACCTATCGACCAACCAATTAACCAACCAACCAACCAACTAACTAGACACCCAGCCAACCAACCATGCCAGACAGCCAACAAACCAAACCCTACCACCCGCTCACCCACCAAGCCAGAAACAGCCAGCCAGCCAACCTATCGACCAACCAATTAACCAACCAACCAACCAACTAACTAGACAGCCAGCCAACCAACCCTGCCAGGCAGCCCACAAACCAAACCCTACCACCCGCTCACCCACCGATTCAGAAACAGCCTGCCAGCCAACCTATCGACCAACCAATTAACCAACCAACCAACCATTTAGAGAGCCAGACAACCAACCCTGCCAGGCAGCCAACAAACCAAACCCTACCACCCGCTCACCCACCAAGCCAGAAACAGCCAGCCAGCCAACCTATCGACCAACACATTAACCAACCAACCAACCAACTAACTAGACAGCAAGCCAACCAACACTGCCAGGCAGCCAACAAACCAAACCCTACCACCCGCTCACCCACCAAGCCAGAAACAGCCAGCCAGCCAACCTATCGACCAACTAATTAACCAACCAACCAACCCTGCCAGGCAGCCAACAAACCAAACACTACCACCCGCTCACCCACCAAGCCAGAAACAGCTAGCCAGCCAACCTATCGACCAACCAATTAACCAACCAACCAACCAACCAACCAACCAACCCTGCCAGGCCACCAACAAACAAAACCCTACCACCCGCTCACCCACCAAGCCAGAAACAGCCAGCCAGCCAACCTATCGACCAACCAATGAACCAACCAACCAACCAACTAAAGAGACAGCCAGCCAGCCAACCAACCCTGCCGGGCAGCCAACAGACTAAACCCTACCACCCGCTCACCCACCAAGCCAGAAACATCCAGCCAGCACCTCTATCGACCAACCATTTAACCAAACAACCAACCAACCAACTAACTAGAGAGCCAGCCAACCAACCCTGCCAGGCAGCCAACAAACCAAACCCTACCACCCACTCACCCACCAAGCCAGAAACAGCCAGCCAGCCAACCTATCGACCAAACAATTAACCAACCAACCAACCAACCAACCAACTAGACAGCCAGCCAACCAACCCTGCCAGGCAGCCAACAAACCAAAACCTACCACCCGCTCACCCACCAAGCCAGAAACAGCCAGCCAGCCAACCTATCGACCAACCAATTAACCGACCAACCAACCAAATTACTAGACAGCCAGCCAGCCAACCAACCCTTCCGGGCAGCCAACAAACTAAACCCTACCACCCGCTCACCCACCAAGCCAGAAACATCCAGCCAGCCAACCTATCGACCAACCATTTAACCAAAAAACCAACCAACTAACTAGAGAGCCAGAGAACCAACCCTGCCAGGCAGCCAACAAACGAAACCCTACCACCCGCTCACCCACCAAGCCAGAAACATCCAGCCAGCCAACCTATCGACCAACCAACTAACCGACCAACCAACCAAATTACTAGACAGCCAGCCAGCCAACCAACCCTGCCGGGCAGCCAACAAACTAAACCCTACCACCCGCTCACCCACCAAGCCAGAAACATCCAGCCAGCCAACCTATCGACCAACCATTTAACCAACCAACCAACCAACTAACTAGAGAGCCAGAGAACCAACCCTGCCAGGCAGCCAACAAACCAAACCCTACCAGCCGCTCACATACCAAGCCAGAAACAGCCAGCCAGCCAACCTATCCACCAACTAATTAACCAACCAACCAACTAGACAACCAGCCAACCAACCCTGGCAGGCAGCCAACAAACCAAACCCTACCACCCGCTCACCCACCAAGCCAGAAACAGCAAGCCAGCCAACCTATCGACCAACCAATTAACCAACCAACCAACCAACTAACTAGACACCCAGCCAACCAACCATGCCAGACAGCCAACAAACCAAACCCTACCACCCGCTCACACACCAAGCCAGAAACAGCCAGCCAGCCAACCTATCGACCAACCAATTAACCAAACAACCAACCAACTAACTAGACAGCCAGCCAACCAACCCTGCCAGGCAGCCCACAAACCAAACCCTACCACCCGCTCACCCACCGAATCAGAAACAGCCTGCCAGCCAACCTATCGACCAACCAATTAACCAACCAACCAACCATTTAGAGAGCCAGACAACCAACCCTGCCAGGCAGCCAACAAACCAAACCCTACCACCCGCTCACCCACCAAGCCAGAAACAGCCAGCCAGCCAACCTATCGACCAACACATTAACCAACCAACCAACCAACTAACTAGACAGCAAGCCAACCAGCACTGCCAGGCAGCCAACAAACCAAACCCTACCACCCGCTCACCCACCAAGCCAGAAACAGCCAGCCAGCTAACCTATCGACCAACTAATTAACCAACCAACCAACCAACCAACCAACCCTGCCAGGCAGCCAACAAACCAAACACTACCACCCGCTCACCCACCAAGCCAGAAACAGCTAGCCAGCCAACCTATCGACCAACCAATTAACCAACCAACCAACCAACCCTGCCAGGCCACCAACAAACAAAACCCTACCACCCGCTCACCCACCAAGCCAGAAACAGCCAGCCAGCCAACCTATCGACCAACCAATGAACCAACCAACCAACCAACTAAAGAGACAGCCAGCCAGCCAACCAACCCTGCCGGGCAGCCAACAGACTAAACCCTACCAACCGCTCACCCACCAAGCCAGAAACATCCAGCCAGCACCTCTATCGACCAACCATTTAACCAAACAACCAACCAACCAACTAACTAGAGAGCCAGCCAATCAACCCTGCCAGGCAGCCAACAAACCAAACCCTACCACCAACTCACCCACCAAGCCAGAAACAGACAGCCAGCCAACCTATCGACCAAACAATTAACCAACCAACCAACCAACCAACCAACTAGACAGCCAGCCAACCACCCTGCCAGGCAGCCAACAAACCAAAACCTACCACCCGCTCACCCACCAAGCCAGAAACAGCCAGCCAGCCAACCTATCGACCAACCAATTAACCGACCAACCAACCAAATTACTAGACAGCCAGCCAGCCAACCAACCCTTCCGGGCAGCCAACAAACTAAACCCTACCACCCGCTCACCCACCAAGCCAGAAACATCCAGCCAGCCAACCTATCGACCAACCATTTAACCAAAAAACCAACCAACTAACTAGAGAGCCAGAAAACCAACCCTGCCAGGCAGCCAACAAACCAAACCCTACCACCCGCTCACCCACCAAGCCAGAAACAGCCGGCCAGCCAACCTATCGACCAACACATTAACATACCAATCAACTAAGTAGACAGCAAGCCAATTAAATCTGCCAGGCAGCCAAAAAACCAAACCCTACCACCCGCTCACATACCAAGCCAGAAACAGCCAGCCAGCCAACCTATCCACCAACTAATTCACCAACCAACCAACTAGACAACCAGCCAACCAACCCTGGCAGGCAGCCAACAAACCAAACCCTACCACCCGCTCACCCACCAAGCCAGAAACAGCAAGCCAGCTAACCTATCGACCAACCAATTAACCAACCAACCAACCAACTAACTAGACAGCCAGCCAACCAACCATGCAGACAGCCAACAAACCAAACCCTACCACCCGCTCACCCACCAAGTCAGAAAAAGCCAGCCACCCAACCTATCGACCAACCAATTTACCAACCAACCAACCAACTAACTAGACAGCCAGCCAACCAACCCTGCCAGTCAGCCCACAAACCAAACCCTACCACCCGCTCACCCACCGAATCCTAAACATTCTGCCAGCCAACCTATCGACCAACCAATTAACCAACCAACCAACCATTTAGAGAGCCAGACAACCAACCCTGCCAGGCAGCCAACAAACAAAACCCTACCACCCGCTCACCCACGAAGCCAGAAACAGCCAGCCAGCCAACCTATCGACCAACACATTAACCAACCAACCAACCAACTAACTAGACAGCAAGCCAACCAACACTGATAGGCAGCCAACAAACCAAACCCTACCACCCGCTCACCCACCAAGCCAGAAACAGCCAGCCAGCCAACCTATCGACCAACTAATTAACCAACCAACCAACCAACCAACCCTGCCAGGCAGCCAACAAACCAAACCCTACCACCCGCTCACCCACCAAGCCAGAAACAGCCAGCCAGCCAACCTATCGACCAACCAATTAACCAACCAACCAACCAACCAACCCTGCCAGGTCGCCAACAAACCAAACCCTACCACCCGCTCACCCACCAAGCCAGAAACAGCCAGCCAGATAACCTATCGACCAACCAACCAACCAACTAAAGAGACAGCCAGCCAGCCAACCGACCCTTCCGGGCAGCCAACAAACTAAACCCTACCACCCGCTCACCCACCAAGCCAGAAATAGCCAGCCAGCCAACCGAGCGACCAACCAATTAACCAACCAACCAACCAAATAACTAGAGAGCCAGCCAACCAACCCTGCCAGGCAGCCAACAAACCAAACCCTACCACCCACTCACCCACCAAGCCAGAAACAGCCAGCCAGCCAACCTATCGATCAACACATTAACCAACCAACCAGCCAACTAACTAGACAGCAAGCCAACCAACCATGCCAGGCAGCCAACAAACCAAACCCTACCACCCGCTCACCCACCAAGCCAGAAACAGCCAGCCAGCCAACCTATCGACCAACTAATTAACCAACCAACCAACCAACCAACCCTGCCAGCCAGCCAACCTATCGGCCAACCAATTAACCAACCAACCAAACAACCAACCAACTAGACAGCCAGTCAACCAACCCTGCCAGGCAGCCAACAAACCAAACCCTACCACCCGCTCACCCACCAAGCCAGAAACAGCCAGCAAGCCAACCGATCGACCAACCAATTAACCAACCAACCAACCAACTAACTAGAGAGCAAGCCAACCAACCCTGCCAGGCAGCCAACAAACCAAACCCTACCACCCGCTCACCCACCAAGCCAGAAACAGCCAACCTATCGACCAACACATTAACCAACCAACCAGCCAACTAATTAGACAGCAAGCCAACCAACCATGCCAGGCAGCCAACAAACCAAACCCTACCACTCGCTCACCCACCAAGCCAGAAACAGCCAGTCATCCAACCTATCGATCAAAACATTGACCAACCAACCAACCAACTAACTAGACAGCAAGCCAACCAACCCTGCCAGGCAGCCAACAAACCAAACCCTACCACCCGCTCACCCACCAAGCCAGAAACAGCCAGCCAGCCAACCTATCGACCAACTAATTAACCAACCAACAAACCAACCATCTAGACAGCCAGCCAGCCAACCCTGCCAGGCAGCAACAAACCAAACCCTCCCACCCGCTCACCCACCAAGCCAGAAACAGCCAGCCATCCAACCTATCGACCAACCAATTAACCAACCAAAGAACAAACCAACTAACTAGACAGCCAGCCAGCCAACCAAACCTGCCGGGCAGCCAACAAACTAAACCCTACCACCCGCTCACCCACCAAGCAAGAAGCATCCAGCCAGCCAACCTATCGACAAACCATTTAACCAACCAACCAACCAACTAACTAGAGAGCCAGAGAACCAACCCTGCCAGGCAGCCAACAAACCAAACCCTACCACCCGCTCACCCACCAAGCCAGAAACAGCCAGCCATCCAACCTATCGACCAACACATTAACATACCAACCAACTAAGTAGACAGTAAGCCAACCAACCCTGCCAGGCAGCCCACAAACCAAACCCTACCACCCGTTCACCCACCGAATCAGAAACAGCCAGCCAGCCAACCTATCGACCAATCAATTAACCAACCAACCAACCAACTAACTAGACAGCCAGCCAACCAACCCTGCCAGGCAGCCAACAAACCAAACCCTACCACACGCTCACCCACCAAGCCAGAAACAGCCATCCAGCCAACCTATCGACCAACCAACCAACCAACTAACTAGACAGCCAACCAACCAACCCTGCCAGGCAGCCAACAAACCAAACCCTACCACCCGCTCACCCACCAAGCCAGAAACGGCCAGCCAGCCAACCTATCGACCAACCATTTAACCAACCAACCAACCAACTAACTAGACAGCCAGCCAACCAACCCTGCCAGGCAGCTCACAAACCAAACCCTATCACCCGCTCACCCACCGAATCAGAAACAGCCAGCCAGCCAACCTATCGACCAACCAATTAACCAACCAACCAACCAACTATTTAGAAAGCAAACCAACCAACCCTGCCATGCAGCCAACAAACCAAACCCTACCACCCGCTCACCCACCAAGCCAGAAACAGTCAGCCAGCCAACCTATCGACCAATACATTAACCAACCAACCAACCAACTAACTAGACAGCAAGCCAACCAACCCTACCAGGCAGCCAACAAACCAAACCCTACAACCCACTCACCCACCAATCCAGAAACAGCCAGCCAGCCAACCTATCGACCAACTAATTAACCAACCAACAAACCAACCAAACAATCAACTAGACAGCCAGCCAACCAACCCTGCCAGGCAGCCAATAAACCAAACCCTACCACAGGCTCACCCACCAAGCCAGAAACAGCCAGCCAGCCAACCTATCGACCAACCAACTAAACAACCAACTAACTAGACAGCCAGCCAACCAACCCTGCCAGGCAGCCAACAAACCAAACCCTACCACCCGCTCACCCACCAAGCCAGAAACAGCCAGCCAGACAACCTATCGAAAAACCAATTAACCAACCAATCAACCAACCAAACAATCAACTAGACAGCCAGCCAACTAACCCTGCCGGGCAGCCAACAAACCAAACCCTACCACCCGCTCACCCACCAAGCCAGAAACAGCCAGCCAGCCAACCTATCGACCAACCAACTAAACAACCAACTAACTAGACAGCCAGCAAACCAAACATGCCAGGCAGCCAACAAACCAAACCTACCACCCGCTCACCCACCAAGCGAGAAACAGCCAGCCAGCCAACCTATCGACCAATTAACCAACCAACCAACCAACTAACTAGACAGCCAGCCAACCAACCATGCCAGGCAGCCAACAAACCAAACCCTACCACCCGCTCACCCACCAAGCCCTAAACAGCCAGCCAGCCAACCTATCGACCAACCAATTAACCAACCAACCAACCAACTAACTAGACAGCCAGTCAACCAAACATGCCAGGCAGCCAACAAACCAAACCTACCACCCGCTCACCCACCAAGCGAGAAACAGCCAGCCAGCCAACCTATCGACCAATTAACCAACCAACCAACCAACTAACTAGACAGGCAGCCAACCAACCATGCCAGGCAGCCAAAAAACCAAACCCTACCACCCGCTCACCCACCAAGCCAGAAACAGCCAGCCAGCCAACCTATCGACCAACTAAATAACCAATCAACTAGACAGCCAGCCAACCAACCCTGCCAGGCAGCCAACAAACCAAACCCTACCACCCGCTCACCCACCAAGCCAGAAACGGCCAGCCAGCCAACCTATCGACCAACCAATTAACCAACCAACCAACCAACTAACTAGACAGCCAGCCAACCAACCATGCCAGGCAGCCAACAAAACAAACCCTACCACCCGCTCAGCCACCAAGCCAGAAACAGCCAGCCAGCCAACCTATCGACCAACCAATTAACATACCAACTAACCAACTAACTAGACAGCCAGCCAACCAACCCTGCCAGGCAGCCCACAAACCAAACCCTACCACCCGCTCACCCACCGAATCAGAAACAGCCAGCCAGCCAACCTATCGACCAATACATTAACCAACCAACCAAACAACTAACTAGACAGCAAGCCGCCCAACCCTGCCAGGCAGCCAACAAACCAAACCCTACCACCCGCTCACCCACCAAGCCAGAAACAGCCAGCCAGCCAACCTATCGACAAACTGATTAACCAACCAACCAACCAACCAACCCTGCCAGGCAGTCAACAAACCAAACCCTACCACCCGCTCACCCACCAAGCCAGAAACAGCCAGCCAGCCAACCTATCGACCAACCAATTAACCAACCAACCAACCAACCAACTAGACAGCCAGCCAAACAACCCTGCCAGGCAGCCAACAAACCAAACCGAACCACCCGCTCACCCACCAAACCAGAAACAGCCAGCCAGCCAACCTATCGACCAACCAATTAACCCACCAACCAACCAACTAAAGAGACAGCCAGAAAGCCAACCAACCCTGCCGGGCAGCCAACAAACCAAACCCTACAACCCACTCACCCACCAATCCAGAAACAGCCAGCCAGTCAACCTATCGACCAACTAATTAACCAACCAACAAACCAACCAACTAGACAGACAGCCAACCAACCCTGCCAGGCAGCCAACAAACCAAACCCTACCACCCGCTCAGCCACCAAGCCAGAAACAGCCAGCCAGCCAACCTATCGACCAACCAATTAACCAACCAACCAACCAACCAAACAACCAACTAGACAGCCAGCCAACCAACCCTGCCAGGCAGCCAACAAACCAAACCCTACCACCCCCTCACCCACCAAGCCAGAAACAGCCAGCCAGACAACCTATCGACCAACCAATTAACCAACCAACCAATCAACTAACGAGACAGCCAACCAGCCAACCAACCCGGCCGGGCAGCCAACAAACCAAACACTACCACCCGCTCACCCACCAAGCCAGAAACAGCCAGCCAGTCAAAATATCCACCAACTAATTAACCAACCAACCAACCAACTAACTAGACAGCCAGCCAACCAACCATGCCAGGCAGTCAACAAACCAAACCCTAATACCCGCTCACCAACCAAGCCAGAAACAGCCAGCCAGCCAACCTATCGACCAACCAATTAACCAACCAACCAACCAACTAACTAGACAGCCAGCCAACCAACCCTGCCAGGCAGCCCACAAACCAAACCCTACCACCCGTTCACCCACCGAATCAGAAACAGCCAGCCAGCCAACCTATCGACCAATCAATTAACCAACCAACCAACCAACTATTTAGAGAGCCAGCCAACCAACCCTGCCAGGCAGCCAACAAACCAAACCCTACCACCCGCTCACCCACCAAGCTAGAAACAGACAGCCAGCCAACCTATCGACCAACACATTAACCAACCAACCAACCAACTAACTAGACAGCAAGCCAACCAACCCTGCCAGGCAGCCAACAAACCAAACCCTACCACACGCTCACCCACCAACCCAGAAACAGCCATCCAGCCAACCTATCGACCAACCAACCAACCAACTAACTAGACAGCCAGCCAACCAACCCTGCCAGGCAGCCAACAAACCAAACCCTACCACCCGCTCACCCACCAAGTCAGAAACGGCCAGCCAGCCAAACTATCGACCAACCAATTAACCAACCAACCAACCAACTAACTAGACAGCCAGCCAACCAACCATGCCAGGCAGCCAACAAAACAAACCCTACCACCCGCTCAGCCACCAAGCCAGAAACAGCCAGCCAGCCAACCTATCGACCAACCAATTAACATACCAACCAACCAACTACCTAGACAGCCAGCCAACCAACCCTGCCAGGCAGCCCACAAACCAAACCCTACCACCCGCTCACCCACCGAATCAGAAACAGCCAGCCAGCCAACCTATCGACCAATACATTAACCAACCAACCAACCAACCAACTAACTAGACAGCAAGCCACCCAACCCTGCCAGGCAGCCAACAAACCAAACCCTACCACCCGCTCACCCACCAAGCCAGAAACAGCCAGCCAGCCAACCTATCGACAAACTGATTAACCAACCAACCAACCCTGCCAGGCAGTCAACAAACCAAACCCTACCACCCGCTCACCCACCAAGCCAGAAACAGCCAGCCAGCCAACCTATCGACCAACCAATTAACCAACCAACCAACTAGACAGCCAGCCAAACAACCCTGCCAGGCAGCCAACAAACCAAACCGAACCACCCGCTCACCCACCAAACCAGAAACAGCCAGCCAGCCAACCTATCGACCAACCAATTAACCCACCAACCAACCAACTAAAGAGACAGCCAGAAAGCCAACCAACCCTGCCGGGCAGTCAACAAACCAAACCCTAATACCCGCTCACCAACCAAGCCAGAAACAGCCAGCCAGCCAACCTATCGACCAACCAATTAACCAACCAACCAACCAACTAACTAGACAGCCAGCCAACCAACCCTGCCAGGCAGCCCACAAACCAAACCCTACCACCCGTTCACCCACCGAATCAGAAACAGCCAGCCAGCCAACCTATCGACCAATCAATTAACCAACCAACCAACCAACTATTTAGAGAGCCAGCCAACCAACCCTGCCAGGCAGCCAACAAACCAAACCCTACCACCCGCTCACCCACCAAGCTAGAAACAGACAGCCAGCCAACCTATCGACCAACACATTAACCAACCAACCAACCAACTAACTAGACAGCAAGCCAACCAACCCTGCCAGGCAGCCAACAAACCAAACCCTACCACACGCTCACCCACCAACCCAGAAACAGCCATCCAGCCAACCTATCGACCAACCAACCAACCAACTAACTAGACAGCCAGCCAACCAACCCTGCCAGGCAGCCAACAAACCAAACCCTACCACCCGCTCACCCACCAAGCCAGAAACGGCCAGCCAGCCAACCTATCGACCAACCAATTAACCAACCAACCAACCAACTAACTAGACAGCCAGCCAACCAACCCTGCCAGGCAGCTCACAAACCAAACCCTACCACCCGCTCACCCACCGAATCAGAAACAGCCAGCCAGCCAACCTATCGACCAACCAATTAACCAACCAACCAACCAACTATTTAGAAAGCCAACCAACCAACCCTGCCAGGCAGCCAACAAAACAAACCCTACCACCCGCTCACCCACCAAGCCAGAAACAGCCAGCCAGCCAACCTATCGACCAATACATTAACCAACCAACCAGCCAACTAACTAGACAGCAAGCCAACCAACCCTGCCAGGCAGCCAACAAACCAAACCCTACCACCCGCTCACCCACCAGGCCAGAAACAGCCAGCCAGCCAACCTATCGACAAACTGATTAACCAACCAACCAACCAACCCTGCCAGGCAGCCAACAAACCAAACCCTACCACCCGCTCACCCACCAAGCCAGAAACAGCCAGCCAGCCAACCTATCGACCAACCAACCAATTAACCAACCAACCAACTAGACAGCCAGCCAAACAACCCTGCCAGGCAGCCAACAAACCAAACCAAACCACCCGCTCACCCACCAAACCAGAAACAGCCAGCCAGCCAACCTATCGACCAACCAATTAACCCACCAACCAACCAACTAAAGAGACAGCCAGAAAGCCAACCAACCCTGCCGGGCAGCCAACAAACCAAACCCTACCACCCGCTCAACCAAAAAGCCAGAAACAGCCAGCCAGCCAACCGATCGACCAACCAATTAACCAACCAACCAACCAACTAACTAGAGAGCCAGCCAACCAACCCTGCCAGGCAGCCAACAAACCAAACCCTACAACCCACTCACCCACCAATCCAGAAACAGCCAGCCAGCCAACCTATCGACCAACTAATTAACCAACCAACAAACCAACCAACTAGACAGCCAGCCAACCAACCCTGCCAGGCAGCCAACAAACCAACCCCTACCACCCGCTCAGCCACCAAGCCAGAAACAGCCAGCCAGCCAACCTATCGACCAACCAATTAACCAACCAACCAACCAACCAAACAATCAACTAGACAGCCAGCCAACCAACCCTGCCAGGCAGCCAACAAACCAAACCCTACCACCCGCTCACCCACCAAGCCAGAAACAGCCAGCCAGACAACCTATCGAAAAACCAATTAACCAACCAATCAACCAACCAAACAACCAACTAGACAGCCAGCCAACTAACCCTGCCGGGCAGCCAACAAACCAAACCCTACCACCCGCTCACCCACCAAGTCAGAAACAGCCAGCCAGCCAACCTATCGACCAACTAATTAACCAACCAACCAACTAGACAGCCAGCCAACCAACCCTGCCAGGCAGCCAACAAACCAAACCCTACCACCCGCTCACCCACCAAGTCAGAAACGGCCAGCCAGCCAAACTATCGACCAACCAATTAACCAACCAACCAACCAACTAACTAGACAGCCAGCCAACCAACCATGCCAGGCAGCCAACAAAACAAACCCTACCACCCGCTCAGCCACCAAGCCAGAAACAGCCAGCCAGCCAACCTATCGACCAACCAATTAATATACCAACCAACCAACTACCTAGACAGCCAGCCAACCAACCCTGCCAGGCAGCCCACAAACCAAACCCTACCACCCGCTCACCCACCGAATCAGAAACAGCCAGCCAGCCAACCTATCGACCAATACATTAACCAACCAACCAACCAACCAACTAACTAGACAGCAAGCCACCCAACCCTGCCAGGCAGCCAACAAACCAAACCCTACCACCCGCTCACCCACCAAGCCAGAAACAGCCAGCCAGCCAACCTATCGACAAACTGATTAACCAACCAACCAACCCTGCCAGGCAGTCAACAAACCAAACCCTACCACCCGCTCACCCACCAAGCCAGAAACAGCCAGCCAGCCAACCTATCGACCAACCAATTAACCAACCAACCAACTAGACAGCCAGCCAAACAACCCTGCCAGGCAGCCAACAAACCAAACCGAACCACCCGCTCACCCACCAAACCAGAAACAGCCAGCCAGCCAACCTATCGACCAACCAATTAACCCACCAACCAACCAACTAAAGAGACAGCCAGAAAGCCAACCAACCCTGCCGGGCAGCCAACAAACCAAACCCTACAACCCACTCACCCACCAATCCAGAAACAGCCAGCCAGCCAACCTATCGACCAACTAATTAACTAACCAACAAACCAACCAACTAGACAGCCAGCCAACCAACCCTGCCAGGCAGCCAACAAACCAAACCCTACCACCCGCTCAGCCACCAAGCCAGAAACAGCCAGCCAGCCAACCTATCGCCCAATCAATTAACCAACCAACCAACCAACCAAACAACCAACTAGACAGCCAGCCAACCAACCCTGCCAGGCAGCCAACAAACCAAACCCTACCACCCGCTCACCCACCAAGCCAGAAACAGCCAGCCAGACAACCTATCGACCAACCAATTAACCAACCAACCAACCAACCAAACAACCAACTAGACAGCCAGCCAACCAACCCTGCCAGGCAGCCAACAAACCAAACCCTAACACCCGCTCACCCACCAGGCCAGAAACAGCCAGCCAGACAACCTATCTACCAACCAATTAACCAACCAACCAATCAACTAACTAGACAGCCAACCAGACAACCAACCCGGCCAGGCAGCCAACAAACCAAACCCTACCATCTGCTCACCCACCAATTCAGAAACAGCCAGCCAGCCAACCTATCGACCAACACATTAACATACCAACCAACTAACTAGACAGCAAGCCAACCAACCCTGCCAGGCAGCCAAAAAACCAAACCCTACCACCCGCTCACCCACCAAGCCAGAAACAGCCAGCCAGCCAACCTATCGACCAACTAAATAACCAACCCACTAGACAGCCAGCCAAACAACCCTGCCAGGCAGTCAACAAACCAAACCCTACCACCCGCTCACCCACCAAGCCAGAAACAGCCAGCCAGCCAACCTATCGACCAATACATTAACCAACCAACCAACCAACCAACCAACCAACTAACTAGACAGCAAGCCAACCAAACCTGCCAGGCAGCCAACAAACCAAACCCTACCACCCGCTCACCCACCAGGCCAGAAACAGCCAGCCAACCAACCTATCGACAAACTGATTAACCAACCAACCAACCAACCCTGCCAGGCAGCCAACAAACCAAACCCTACCACCCGCTCACCCACCAAGCCAGAAACAGCCAGCCAGCCAACCTATCGACCAACCAATTAACCAACCAACCAACTAGACAGCCAGCCAAACAACCCTGCCAGGACGCCAACAAACCAAACCGAACCACCAGCTCACCCACCAAACCAGAAACAGCCAGCCAGCCAACCTATCGACCAACCAATTAACCCACCAACCAACCAACTAAAGAGACAGCCAGAAAGCCAACCAACCCTGCCGGGCAGCCAACAAACCAAACCCTACCATCCGCTCAACCAAAAAGCCAGAAACAGCCAGCCAGCCAACCGATCGACCAACCAATTAACCAACCAACCAAATAACTATTTAGAGAGCCAGCCAACCAACCCTGCCAGGCAGCCAAGAAACCAAACCCTACCACCCGCTCACCCACCAAGCTAGAAACAGACAGCCAGCCAACCTATCGACCAACACATTAACCAACCAACCAACCAACTAACTAGACAGCAAGCCAACCAACCCTGCCAGGCAGCCAACAAACCAAACCCTACCACACGCTCACCCACCAAGCCAGAAACAGCCATCCAGCCAACCTATCGACCAACCAACCAACCAACTAACTAGACAGCCAACCAACCAACCCTGCCAGGCAGCCAACAAACCAAACCCTACCACCCGCTCACCCACCAAGCCAGAAACGGCCAGCCAGCCAACCTATCGACCAACCAATTAACCAACCAACCAACCAACTAACTAGACAGCCAGCCAACCAACCATGCCAGGCAGCCAACAAAACAAACCCTACCACCCGCTCACCCACCAAGCCAGAAACAGCCAGCCAGCCAACCTATCGACCAATCAATTAACCAACCAACCAACCAACTAACTAGACAGCCAGCCAACCAACCCTGCCAGGCAGCTCACAAACCAAACCCTACCACCCGCTCACCCACCGAATCAGAAACAGCCAGCCAGCCAACCTATCGACCAACCAATTAACCAACCAACCAACCAACTATTTAGAAAGCCAACCAACCAACCCTGCCAGGCAGCCAACAAACCAAACCCTACCACCCGCTCACCCACCAAGCCAGAAACAGTCAGCCAGCCAACCTATCGACCAATACATTAACCAACCAACCAACCAACTAACTAGACAGCAAGCCAACCAACCCTGCCAGGCAGCCAACAAACCAAACCCTACCACCCGCTCAACCAAAAAGCCAGAAACAGCCAGCCAGCCAACCGATCGACCAACCAATTAACCAACCAACTAACTAGAGAGCCAGCCAACCAACCATGCCAGGCAGTCAACAAACCAAACCCTACCACCCGCTCACCCACCAAGCCAGAAACAGCCAGCCAGCCAACCTATCGACCAACCAATTAACCAACCAACCAACCAACTAACTAGACAGCCAGCCAACCAACCCTGCCAGGCAGCCCACAAACCAAACCCTACCACCCGTTCACCCACCGAATCAGAAACAGCCAGCCAGCCAACCTATCGACCAATCAATTAACCAACCAACCAACCAACTATTTAGAGAGCCAGCCAACCAACCCTGCCAGGCAGCCAACAAACCAAACCCTACCACCCGCTCACCCACCAAGCTAGAAACAGACAGCCAGCCAACCTATCGACCAACACATTAACCAACCAACCAACCAACTAACTAGACAGCAAGCCAACCAACCCTGCCAGGCAGCCAACAAACCAAACCCTACCACCCGCTCACCCACCAAGCCAGAAACAGCCAGCCAGCCAACCTATCGACCAACCAATTAACCAACCAACCAACCAACTAACTAGACAGCCAGCCAACCAACCCTGCCAGGCAGCTCACAAACCAAACCCTACCACCCGCTCACCCACCGAATCAGAAACAGCCAGCCAGCCAACCTATCGACCAACCAACCAACCAACTAACTAGACAGCCAACCAACCAACCCTGCCAGGCAGCCAACAAACCAAACCCTACCACCCGCTCACCCACCAAGCCAGAAACGGCCAGCCAGCCAACCTATCGACCAACCAATTAACCAACCAACCAACCAACTAACTAGACAGCCAGCCAACCAACCATGCCAGGCAGCCAACAAAACAAACCCTACCACCCGCTCACCCACCAAGCCAGAAACAGCCAGCCAGCCAACCTATCGACCAACCAATTAACCAACCAACCAACCAACTAACTAGACAGCCAGCCAACCAACCCTGCCAGGCAGCTCACAAACCAAACCCTACCACCCGCTCACCCACCGAATCAGAAACAGCCAGCCAGCCAACCTATCGACCAACCAATTAACCAACCAACCAACCAACTATTTAGAAAGCCAACCAACCAACCCTGCCAGGCAGCCAACAAACCAAACCCTACCACCCGCTCACCCACCAAGCCAGAAACAGTCAGCCAGCCAACCTATCGACCAATACATTAACCAACCAACCAACCAACTAACTAGACAGCAAGCCAACCAACCCTGCCAGGCAGCCAAGAAACCAAACTCTACCACCCGCTCACCCACCAGGCCAGAAACAGCCAGCCAGCCAACCTATCGACAAACTGATTAACCAAACAACCAACCAACCCTGCCAGGCAGCCAACAAACCAAACCCTACCACCCGCTCACCCACCAAGCCAGAAACAGCCAGCCAGCCAACCTATCGACCAACCAATTAACCAACCAACCAACTAGACAGCCAGCCAAACAACGCTGCCAGGCAGCCAACAAACCAAACCGAACCACCCGCTCACCCACCAAACCAGAAACAGCCAGCCAGCCAACCTATCGACCAACCAATTAACCCACCAACCAACCAACTAAAGAGACAGCCAGAAAGCCAACCAACCCTGCCGGGCAGCCAACAAACCAAACCCTACCACCCGCTCAACCAAAAAGCCAGTAACAGCCAGCCAGCCAACCGATCGACCAACCAATTAACCAACCATCAACCAACTAACTTGAGAGCCAGCCAACCAACCCTACCAGGCAGCCAACAAACCAAACCCTACAACCCACTCACCCACCAATCCAGAAACAGCCAGCCAGCCAACCTATCGACCAACTAATTAACCAACCAACAAACCAACCAACTAGACAGCCAGCCAACCAACCCTGCCAGGCAGCCAACAAACCAACCCCTACCACCCGCTCAGCCACCAAGCCAGAAACAGCCAGCCAGCCAACCTATCGACCAACCAATTAACCAACCAATCAAACAACCAAACAACCAACTAGACAGCCAGCCAACTAACCCTGCCGGGCAGCCAACAAACCAAACCCTACCACCCGCTCACCCACCAAGCCAGAAACAGCCAGCCAGCCAACCTATCGACCAACCAACTAAACAACCAACTAACTAGACAGCCAGCCAACCAACCCTGCCAGGCAGCCAACAAACCAAACCCTACCACCCGCTCACCCACCAAGCCAGAAACATCCAGCCAGCCAACCTATCGACCAACCAATTAACCAACCAACCAACCAACTAACTAGACAGCCAGTCAACCAAACATGCCAGGCAGCCAACAAACCAAACCTACCACCCGCTCACCCACCAAGCGAGAAACAGCCAGCCAGCCAACCTATCGACCAATTAACCAACCAACCAACCAACTAACTAGACAGCCAGCCAACCAACCATGCCAGGCAGCCAACAAACCAAACCCTACCACCCGCTCACCCACCAAGCCAGAAACAGCCAGCCAGCCAACCTATCGACCAACCAATTAACCAACCAACCAACCAACTAACTAGACAGCCAGTCAACCAAACATGCCAGGCAGCCAACTAACCAAACCTACCACCCGCTCACCCACCAAGCGAGAAACAGCCAGCCAGCCAACCTATCGACCAATTAACCAACCAACCAACCAACTAACTAGACAGGCAGCCAACCAACCATGCCAGGCAGCCAAAAAACCAAACCCTACCACCCGCTCACCCACCAAGCCAGAAACAGCCAGCCAGCCAACCTATCGACCAACTAAATAACCAATCAACTAGACAGCCAGCCAACCAACCCTGCCAGGCAGCCAACAAACCAAACCCTACCACCCGCTCACCCACCAAGTCAGAAACAGCCAGCCAGCCAACCTATCGACCAACTAATTAACCAACCAACCAACTAGACAGCCAGCCAACCAACCCTGCCAGGCAGCCAACAAACCAAACCCTACCACCCGCTCACCCACCAAGCCAGAAACGGCAAGCCAGCCAACCTATCGACCAACCAATTAACCAACCAACCAACCAACTAACTAGACAGCCAGCCAACCAACCATGCCAGGCAGCCAACAAAACAAACCCTACCACCCGCTCAGCCACCAAGCCAGAAACAACCAGCCAGCCAACCTATCGACCAACCAATTAACATACCAACCAACCAACTAACTAGACAGCCAGAAAGCCAACCAACCCTGCCAGGCAGCCAACAAACCAAACCCTACCACCCGCTCAACCAAAAAGCCAGAAACAGCCAGCCAGCCAACCGATCGACCAACCAATTAACCAACCAACCAACCAACTAACTAGAGAGCCAGCCAACCAACCCTGCCAGGCAGCCAACAAACCAAACCCTACAACCCACTCACCCACCAATCCAGAAACAGCCAGCCAGCCAACCTATCGACCAACTAATTAACCAACCAACAAACCAACCAACTAGACAGCCAGCCAACCAACCCTGCCAGGCAGCCAACAAACCAACCCCTACCACCCGCTCAGCCACCAAGCCAGAAACAGCCAGCCAGACATCCTATCGAAAAACCAATTAACCAACCAATCAACCAACCAAACAACCAACTAGACAGCCAGCCAACTAACCCTGCCGTTCAGCCAACAAACCAAACCCTACCACCCGCTCACCCACCAAGTCAGAAACAGCCAGCCAGCCAACCTATCGACCAACTAATTAACCAACCAACCAACTAGACAGCCAGCCAACCAACCCTGCCAGGCAGCCAACAAACCAAACCCTACCACCCGCTCACCCACCAAGTCAGAAACGGCCAGCCAGCCAAACTATCGACCAACCAATTAACCAACCAACCAACCAACTAACTAGACAGCCAGCCAACCAACCATGCCAGGCAGCCAACAAAACAAACCCTACCACCCGCTCAGCCACCAAGCCAGAAACAGCCAGCCAGCCAACCTATCGACCAACCAATTAACATACCAACCAACCAACTACCTAGACAGCCAGCCAACCAACCCTGCCAGGCAGCCCACAAACCAAACCCTACCACCCGCTCACCCACCGAATCAGAAACAGCCAGCCAGCCAACCTATCGACCAATACATTAACCAACAAACCAACCAACCAACTAACTAGACAGCAAGCCACCCAACCCTGCCAGGCAGCCAACAAACCAAACCCTACCACCCGCTCACCCACCAAGCCAGAAACAGCCAGCCAGCCAACCTATCGACAAACTGATTAACCAACCAACCAACCCTGCCAGGCAGTCAACAAACCAAACCCTACCACCCGCTCACCCACCAAGCCAGAAACAGCCAGCCAGCCAACCTATCGACCAACCAATTAACCAACCAACCAACCAACCAACTAGATTAACCAACCAACCAACCAACCAACAGCCAGCCAAACAACCCTGCCAGGCAGCCAACAAACCAAACCGAACCACCCGCTCACCCACCAAACCAGAAACAGCCAGCCAGCCAACCTATCGACCAACCAATTAACCCACCAACCAACCAACTAAAGAGACAGCCAGAAAGCCAACCAACCCTGCCGGGCAGCCAACAAACCAAACCCTACAACCCACTCACCCACCAATCCAGAAACAGCCAGCCAGCCAACCTATCGACCAACTAATTAACCAACCAACAAACCAACCAACTAGACAGCCAGCCAACCAACCCTGCCAGGCAGCCAACAAACCAAACCCTACCACCCGCTCAGCCACCAAGCCAGAAACAGCCAGCCAGCCAACCTATCGACCAACCAATTAACCAACCACCCAACCAACCAAACAACCAACTAGACAGCCAGCCAACCAACCCTGCCAGGCAGCCAACAAACCAAACCCTACCACCCGCTCACCCACCAAGCCAGAAACAGCCAGCCAGACAACCTATCGACCAACCAATTAACCAACCAACCAACCAACCAAACAACCAACTAGACAGCCAGCCAACCAACCCTGCCAGGCAGCCAACAAACCAAACCCTAACACCCGCTCACCCACCAGGCCAGAAACAGCCAGCCAGCCAACCTATCGACCAACCAATTAACCAACCAACCAATCAACTAACTAGACAGCCAACCAGCCAACCAACCCGGCCAGGCAGCCAACAAACCAAACCCTACCACCCGCTCACCCACCAATTCAGAAACAGCCAGCCAGCCAACCTATCGACCAACACATTAACCATACCAACCAACTAACTAGACAGCAAGCCAACCAACCCTGCCAGGCAGCCAACAAACCAAACCCTACCACCCGCTCACCCACCAAGCCAGAAACAGCCAGCCAGCCAACCTATCGACCAACTAAATAACCAACCCACTAGACAGCCAGCCAACCAACCCTGCCAGGCAGCCAACAAACCAAACCCTACCACCCGCTCACCCACCAAGCCAGAAACAGCCAGCCAGCCAACCTATCGACCAATACATTAACCAACCAACCAACCAACCAACTAACTAGACAGCCAGCCAACCAACCCTGCCAGGCAGCCAACAAACCAAACCCTACCACCCGCTCACCCACCAGGCCAGAAACAGCCAGCCAGCCAACCTATCGACAAACTGATTAACCCAACCAACCAACCAACCCTGCCAGGCAGCCAACAAACCAAACCCTACCACCCGCTCACCCACCAAGCCAGAAACAGCCAGCCAGCCAACCTATCGACCAACCAATTAACCAACCAACCAACTAGACAGCCAGCCAACCAACCCTGCCAGGCAGCCAACAAACCAAACCGAACCACCAGCTCACCCACCAAACCAGAAACAGCCAGCCAGCCAACCTATCGACCAACCAATTAACCCACCAACCAACCAACTAAAGAGACAGCCAGAAAGCCAACCAACCCTGCCAGGCAGCCAACAAACCAAACCCTACCACCCGCTCACCCACCAAGCCAGAAACAGCCAGCCAGCCAACCTATCGACCAATACATTAACCAACCAACCAACCAACCAACTAACTAGACAGCAAGCCAACCAACCCTGCCAGGCAGCCAACAAACCAAACCCTACCACCCGCTCACCCACCAGGCCAGAAACAGCCAGCCAACCAACCTATCGACAAACTGATTAACCAACCAACCAACCAACCCTGCCAGGCAGCCAACAAACCAAACCCTACCACCCGCTCACCCACCAAGCCAGAAACAGCCAGCCAGCCAACCTATCGACCAACCAATTAACCAACCAACCAACTAGACAGCCAGCCAAACAACCCTGCCAGGCAGCCAACAAACCAAACCGAACCACCAGCTCACCCACCAAACCAGAAACAGCCAGCCAGCCAACCTATCGACCAACCAATTAACCCACCAACCAACCAACTAAAGAGACAGCCAGAAAGCCAACCAACCCTGCCGGGCAGCCAACAAACCAAACCCTACCACCCGCTCAACCAAAAAGCCAGAAACAGCCAGCCAGCCAACCGATCGACCAACCAATTAACCAACCAACTAACTAGAGAGCCAGCCAACCAACCATGCCAGGCAGTCAACAAACCAAACCCTACCACCCGCTCACCCACCAAGCCAGAAACAGCCAGCCAGCCAACCTATCGACCAACCACATTAACCAACCAACCAACCAACTAACTAGACTAGCAGCCAGCCAACCAACCCTGCCAGGCAGCCAACAAACCAAACCCTACCACACCGCTCACCCACCAAGCCAGAAACAGCCATCCAGCCAACCTATCGACCAACCAATTAACCAACCAACTAACTAGACAGCCAACCAACCAACCCTGCCAGGCAGCCAACAAACCAAACCCTACCACCCGCTCACCCACCAAGCCAGAAACGGCCAGCCAGCCAACCTATCGACCAACCAATTAACCAACCAACCAACCAACTAACTAGACAGCCAGCCAACCAACCATGCCAGGCAGCCAACAAAACAAACCCTACCACCCGCTCACCCACCAAGCCAGAAACAGCCAGCCAGCCAACCTATCGACCAATCAATTAACCAACCAACCAACCAACTAACTAGACAGCCAGCCAACCAACCCTGCCAGGCAGCTCACAAACCAAACCCTACCACCCGCTCACCCACCGAATCAGAAACAGCCAGCCAGCCAACCTATCGACCAACCAATTAACCAACCAACCAACCAACTATTTAGAAAGCCAACCAACCAACCCTGCCAGGCAGCCAACAAACCAAACCCTACCACCCGCTCACCCACCAAGCCAGAAACAGTCAGCCAGCCAACCTATCGACCAATACATTAACCAACCAACCAACCAACTAACTAGACAGCAAGCCAACCAACCCTGCCAGGCAGCCAACAAACCAAACCCTACCACCCGCTCAACCAAAAAGCCAGAAACAGCCAGCCAGCCAACCGATCGACCAACCAATTAACCAACCAACTAACTAGAGAGCCAGCCAACCAACCATGCCAGGCAGTCAACAAACCAAACCCTACCACCCGCTCACCCACCAAGCCAGAAACAGCCAGCCAGCCAACCTATCGACCAACCAATTAACCAACCAACCAACCAAATAACTAGACAGCCAGCCAACCAACCCTGCCAGGCAGCCCACAAACCAAACCCTACCACCCGTTCACCCACCGAATCAGAAACAGCCAGCCAGCCAACCTATCGACCAATCAATTAACCAACCAACCAACCAACTATTTAGAGAGCCAGCCAACCAACCCTGCCAGGCAGCCAACAAACCAAACCCTACCACCCGCTCACCCACCAAGCTAGAAACAGACAGCCAGCCAACCTATCGACCAACACATTAACCAACCAACCAACCAACTAACTAGACAGCAAGCCAACCAACCCTGCCAGGCAGCCAACAAACCAAACCCTACCACACGCTCACCCACCAAGCCAGAAACAGCCATCCAGCCAACCTATCGACCAACCAACCAACCAACTAACTAGACAGCCAACCAACCAACCCTGCCAGGCAGCCAACAAACCAAACCCTACCACCCGCTCACCCACCAAGCCAGAAACGGCCAGCCAGCCAACCTATCGACCAACCAATTAACCAACCAACCAACCAACTAACTAGACAGCCAGCCAACCAACCATGCCAGGCAGCCAACAAAACAAACCCTACCACCCGCTCACCCACCAAGCCAGAAACAGCCAGCCAGCCAACCTATCGACCAACCAATTAACCAACCAACCAACCAACTAACTAGACAGCCAGCCAACCAACCCTGCCAGGCAGCTCACAAACCAAACCCTACCACCCGCTCACCCACCGAATCAGAAACAGCCAGCCAGCCAACCTATCGACCAACCAATTAACCAACCAACCAACCAACTATTTAGAAAGCCAACCAACCAACCCTGCCAGGCAGCCAACAAACCAAACCCTACCACCCGCTCACCCACCAAGCCAGAAACAGTCAGCCAGCCAACCTATCGACCAATACATTAACCAACCAACCAACCAACTAACTAGACAGCAAGCCAACCAACCCTGCCAGGCAGCCAAGAAACCAAACTCTACCACCCGCTCACCCACCAGGCCAGAAACAGCCAGCCAGCCAACCTATCGACAAACTGATTAACCAAACAACCAACCAACCCTGCCAGGCAGCCAACAAACCAAACCCTACCACCCGCTCACCCACCAAGCCAGAAACAGCCAGCCAGCCAACCTATCGACCAACCAATTAACCAACCAACCAACTAGACAGCCAGCCAAACAACGCTGCCAGGCAGCCAACAAACCAAACCGAACCACCCGCTCACCCACCAAACCAGAAACAGCCAGCCAGCCAACCTATCGACCAACCAATTAACCCACCAACCAACCAACTAAAGAGACAGCCAGAAAGCCAACCAACCCTGCCGGGCAGCCAACAAACCAAACCCTACCACCCGCTCAACCAAAAAGCCAGTAACAGCCAGCCAGCCAACCGATCGACCAACCAATTAACCAACCAACCAACCAACTAACTTGAGAGCCAGCCAACCAACCCTACCAGGCAGCCAACAAACCAAACCCTACAACCCACTCACCCACCAATCCAGAAACAGCCAGCCAGCCAACCTATCGACCAACTAATTAACCAACCAACAAACCAACCAACTAGACAGCCAGCCAACCAACCCTGCCAGGCAGCCAACAAACCAACCCCTACCAGCCGCTCAGCCACCAAGCCAGAAACAGCCAGCCAGCAAACCTATCGACCAACCAATTAACCAACCAATCAAACAACCAAACAACCAACTAGACAGCCAGCCAACTAACCCTGCCGGGCAGCCAACAAACCAAACCCTACCACCCGCTCACCCACCAAGCCAGAAACAGCCAGCCAGCCAACCTATCGACCAACCAACTAAACAACCAACTAACTAGACAGCCAGCCAACCAACCCTGCCAGGCAGCCAACAAACCAAACCCTACCACCCGCTCACCCACCAAGCCAGAAACAGCCAGCCAGCCAACCTATCGACCAACCAATTAACCAACCAACCAACCAACTAACTAGACAGCCAGTCAACCAAACATGCCAGGCAGCCAACAAACCAAACCTACCACCCGCTCACCCACCAAGCGAGAAACAGCCAGCCAGCCAACCTATCGACCAATTAACCAACCAACCAACCAACTAACTAGACAGCCAGCCAACCAACCATGCCAGGCAGCCAACAAACCAAACCCTACCACCCGCTCACCCACCAAGCCAGAAACAGCCAGCCAGCCAACCTATCGACCAACCAATTAACCAACCAACCAACCAACTAACTAGACAGCCAGTCAACCAAACATGCCAGGCAGCCAACAAACCAAACCTACCACCCGCTCACCCACCAAGCGAGAAACAGCCAGCCAGCCAACCTATCGACCAATTAACCAACCAACCAACCAACTAACTAGACAGGCAGCCAACCAACCATGCCAGGCAGCCAAAAAACCAAACCCTACCACCCGCTCACCCACCAAGCCAGAAACAGCCAGCCAGCCAACCTATCGACCAACTAAATAACCAATCAACTAGGCAGCCAGCCAACCAACCCTGCCAGGCAGCCAACAAACCAAACCCTACCACCCGCTCACCCACCAAGTCAGAAACAGCCAGCCAGCCAACCTATCGACCAACTAATTAACCAACCAACCAACTAGACAGCCAGCCAACCAACCCTGCCAGGCAGCCAACAAACCAAACCCTACCACCCGCTCACCCACCAAGCCAGAAACGGCCAGCCAGCCAACCTATCGACCAACCAATTAACCAACCAACCATTCAACTAACTAGACAGCCAGCCAACCAACCATGCCAGGCAGCCAACAAAACAAACCCTACCACCCGCTCAGCCACCAAGCCAGAAACAGCCAGCCAGCCAACCTATCGACCAACCAATTAACATACCAACCAACCAACTAACTAGACAGCCAGCCAACCAACCCTGCCAGGCAGCCCACAAACCAAACCCTACCACCCGCTCACCCACCGAATCAGAAACAGCCAGCCAGCCAACCTATCGACCAATACATTAACCAACCAACCAACCAACTAACTAGACAGCAAGCCGCCCAACCCTGCCAGGCAGCCAACAAACCAAACCCTACTACCCGCTCACCCACCAAGCCAGAAACAGCCAGCCAGCCAACCTATCGACAAACTGATTAACCAACCAACCAACCAACAAACCAACCCAGCCAGGCAGTCAACAAACCAAACCCTACCACCCGCTCACCCACCAAGCCAGAAACAGCGAGCCAGCCAACCTATCGACCAACCAATTAACCAACCAACCAACTAGACAGCCAGCCAAACAACCCTGCCAGGCAGCCAACAAACCAAACCGAACCACCCGCTCACCCACCAAACCAGAAACAGCCAGCCAGCCAACCTATCGACCAACCAATTAACCCACCAACCAACCAACTAAAGAGACAGCCAGAAAGCCAACCAACCCTGCCGGGCAGCCAACAAACCAAACCCTACAACCCACTCACCCACCAATCCAGAAACAGCCAGCCAGCCAACCTATCGACCAACTAATTAACCAACCAACAAACCAACCAACTAGACAGCCAGCCAACCAACCCTGCCAGGCAGCCAACAAACCAAACCCTACCACCCGCTCAGCCACCAAGCCAGAAACAGCCAGCCAGCCAACCTATCGACCAACCAATTAACCAACCAACCAACCAACCAAACAACCAACTAGACAGCCAGCCAACCAACCCTGCCAGGCAGCCAACAAACCAAACCATACCACCCGCTCACCCACCAAGCCAGAAACAGCCAGCCAGACAACCTATCGACCAACCAATTAACCAACCAACCAACTAGACAGCCAGCCAAACAACCCTGCCAGGCAGCCAACAAACCAAACCCTACAACCCACTCACCCACCAATCCAGAAACAGCCAGCCAGCCAACCTATCGACCAACTAATTAACCAACCAACAAACCAACCAACTAGACAGCCAGCCAACCAACCCTGCCAGGCAGCCAACAAACCAACCCCTACCACCCGCTCAGCCACCAAGCCAGAAACAGCCAGCCAGCCAACCTATCGACCAACCAATTAACCAACCAACCAACCAACCAACCAAACAATCAACTAGACAGCCAGCCAACCAACCCTGCCAGGCAGCCAATAAACCAAACCCTACCACCCGCTCACCCACCAAGCCAGAAACAGCCAGCCAGACAACCTATCGAAAAACCAATTAACCAACCAATCAAACAACCAAACAACCAACTAGACAGCCAGCCAACTAACCCTGCCGGGCAGCCAACAAACCAAACCCTACCACCCGCTCACCCACCAAGCCAGAAACAGCCAGCCAGCCAACCTATCGACCAACCAATTAACCAACCAACCAACTAACTAGACAGCCAGCCAACCAACCCTGCCAGGCAGCCAACAAACCAAACCTACCACCCGCTCACCCACCAAGC